>NW_010558728.1:14048-33523 GCF_000687285.1 Phaethon lepturus
AGCCACTCCTTCCAGTTTACCCACACGTACATCAGACTGGCAAGGCCTTTCCTCTACATACATGGGGCTGCCATTTTGGTTTGCCTGCCATTTTAGGACAGTGAGCCACCATGTTATGGCAGGGAGCTGCCCACTTTTTTAAACATCATACTGCTCTGTGATTGGCTGATAGTAATTTCCTGACACCGTCATTCACACACGTGTTCTCAGGAAGCCCTGTGATTGGCTGGCCAGACTAGCTACCAGTGTAGCCTGAAGCGCATCAGAAAAGGACCCTCATGTCCTCCCCCATGGGACACCGCCACTTTTGACAGTGTCATTCCTCACACGTTCTCAAGCAGCCCTGTGACTGGCTGCCCACTTCCTTTGGACCAGGAAGCAGCCCTGTGATTGGCCGCCTGCCTCCTTTGGACCAAGAAATGCTCATATATTTAAATATATGCATTTATATACTATAGACATTGCACATAAATGTATATTTTGTACCTCTATACAATATAGAGAAGTATACATATAGGAGTGTACGAATATGTATCTATTTTTTAAAATCTGGATCTAGATATACTGTTTGATATATTCTTCTATATAGATGTATCTGTGTATATAATTATATATTTATAAACCTATAGAGATTAAAAACATATAGCCATAAAAACATAGATATAAAATGGCCAGGCTGGGGTCCCCCACATTACCATGTCTGGGGTGGGCAGGAAGTTCATGAGAGCAGAGGGGTGCCAAAAGTGTGGGGGGCATGAAGAAGTTGGAACATGCCCAAGGGCTACAGACCCCTCTGAGGAAGCCACCAAGGGTCCCCCACCATAAATCTTGTCACGTGCAAAGATGAGCCCCTGCATACGAGCCCAGCTCAGCTGGATGACAGGAGCACTGGGGCAAATTTTGGACTTTCCATGGGGCTGTAAGAGACAGGCAACACTGCCTGCAAACATGGGAAACCAGAACAAAATGCCAACTTCAGAAGAACATGAGTATGATCACCATAAGAAAAAGACCCCGAGATGATCCCAAAAACACAACATGAATGAGAAGAATGGGCCAATGGGCCCATGAACCATAAACTGGGTTTTGAGGTCAGAGTCACACCGAGATGGTGGGTGTGGGAGCTCCCTTTCCCTGTGGTTGTGGGAGATCTGACAGTTACCTGTAAACAATTCTGGTGTGCAGGCTGGTGCTATATGTGCTTCCTTGTCTTTTGGTTGATGACGGAACATTTCAAAACAGCTTATCTGTATTAATTTATGGCCTCGTTTGTGTGTTCTGCTTCAGTGTCCTGTGCACAGCAGCCACAGCCTTCTGAGCACAGCTAGCACCTGTATGACCTCCACCCCCCGAACTCCTGACAGTCACTGTCATAGCATCGCCACCAGCGCTTTTATCACTGGCGTCCTGCTGGCTACTCCTCTGTACCAGATAATAGTCACAGTCTGTCAGGTTTGCAACACCCCGTTGCTTTTACTGATCCCCTTGCTGGGGTCTCTAAGAACATGGGGTTGCTCTCTGTGCCCCAAAGCCTGGGTCTCGTGGCTTTTGCAGGAAGAATCTTGCAAAAAGATTACTGCAAATGAGAGGTCTCTGCCTTTTATTTGCAACTTTGACCTAAGGACAAAGAAACCCATATAGCACCAGTCTGCACTCCACAGTGGTCTTATAGGTAGCTGTAAGATCCCCCAAAAGCACAGGATTCCCAGCAGAAGCTGGTGAGTGCAGCACATGTCACCTCTTATCTTGTATATCAGTGTGTCACTATACTACTGACAGACACAATATGAAAATACAGAGGGAAGCGATGCCTCACTGCAATCCGAGGTGAAAACAGATGTCCACAGACCCCCTCTCTCCTGTACCCGGTGCCTCTCTCTCACAGCCCAATTCGGGTTCCTCCCACAATAACTATCAAAAAAAGAAAGGACCGTTGCAACTCACCTCCAGTCTTGGTCCTGGTGAGAAAGTGTGCCGTGAAGGTGAGCACTGAAGTGGATGACACAACCCGGAAAAGAGGAGAAGAAAGGAGAGCACAGACGCAGGGAGGGATCAGCGGCGTGTTCCAGGTGTTCCTCTGTGTCTTGAGCTGCACGTGCCAGTCACTACCACCAGAAACATGTCACCCAATAACAAAAGCTGTAATAAAGCCAGGACAGATTCCTGTCTGACAAATTAAGGAACGGTCAAATAAAGCAGCCCCGACATTGCTTGTGGTTAAAGCATACCTTATCGTTGAAAGCACCTCTGCACATGCACTAGTCTGCTTCCTTTGCCAGTCTCAGCCTGCAGGATTTGCTTGTGATGTGGTTTCTTCTCCACCTTGTGTTGCAGAAGGACAGCTCTGTTGGGGAAGGACGGGCAAAGCTGGCATGGAGTGGAGGTGTAAGGCATCAGGTCTGCAAGTCCCCCTGCCAGCTAATGGGCTTCATGGCAGAGCTGCCTCCATGCCCACACCAGGCCACATCTCCTTCTCACCTTTCCAGGATCTTGAGTGTCTTGGGACTGGTGACTTCAGCAATCACCGTGAGCTTCAGAGTAGACGAGCAGACGAGCGCCTGAGCAAGACTGTCTGGGGTGTCCAGCACCACAGACCATGCTTTGGAGCGTCTCCAGCCCAGGTGAATAGGCATTGTACATCACGGTCTGTGGACATGGAGAGGTTGGTTGTTTGCTATGGCCAGAATGAATTGATCTTGTATTGAGTTTCACTGCACTTGGCTGGGATATAAAAAAGCCATTATGTGTTATTATCAGGTTTAAATATACTCAGCTGTAAACATGGATTGCTGGTCTGAAATTAAATTCACAGAAAGAATTTTAATGCAGATTTGGGGTATTCTGGGTAGGCAAGGAGGCAATACAGGGTGGAAGATTTTACATTTCCAAGCCTTTAACTAGCAGGTGTGTGTTTCCTGAGACAGAGCTGAAGGTCACCTGAAATGTGTCCAGGTGCCTCCTGTAGACTTGGGAGCACTCCAGCACAGGTGAGAGCAAAAACTATATTATGGCATGAGGGATGGGGGCCATAACTCATGGTTTGCTCACCCCAGGGTGACCCAAGCAGCCTGAGGTCTCACAGCTCCTCATCTGGGCTTGAGAAGGTAGCAGCCATTCAACTGCTCTGCCTAGAAATTCCACACTTGAGAAACTGTGACTTCCTCCCCTCTCCCCAAGGGAAAGGCCATACCTGTACTAGTAACTTAAACAATATGAGGGCACAGGCTCTAGATTTAATTCACCTAAGAGGCTGAAATTTGGAATGATCCATGGCCCAGCTTTGGCATGATCCAGTTAGTGCTATCCCAAATGTGATCCAGGTGCAGCTTGGGAGTTACCAGGGCAAGCAACCATTCTCTACAGGTAGTCTGCATGTGGCCACTACTTGGTGGCAAAAGGGTTTCTCTAGCACGAACATGGCCGAGCCACGCTGGTTAGCCTCAGGAGAACAGACTTGTCCTACAAGGGTAGATGCAGACATGATGTTTCCATGAGCTCTGCAGCCAGCAGCACAAATGAAGACCCTTGCGTGCACAGATGTCCCCAGATGCAATTTTACTTAAGGCCATGGAGGAGAAAGAAGATTTGAGTTTCCCAGTACCGTGGGAAGCCCTGAGTTGAAGGATAAGAGGCTTCAGGCAGGTGGAAAATTCAAGACTTTTGTACCCTGAAAACCAGGACCATAAGGAACTTAAGCTCAGCAGGGGTAACTAATGTAAATTACACAAATGAGCAAGTGTGGGGAAGCCATGGTAAACAGTCACAAAGCTGTGGAGTGAGAATTGTTCTGAGTGGCGCACATGATGTGACGTGACAGATCACTTAGTCCAGAAGGTGATGTGAGATTGTAGCATGGACAGAACAAAGAGGCCGTTCAGGTAATAGACTTGGCAGGACCAAATGCCGTTGACATGAAGACTTATTGTTATATGATGAATAGGCTCAGTAACCCCTACATCTGAAGACAAATAATGCTGTGTTTTGGAGAAGCTTCCTGGTTACTGCACTTGCTGACCCAGCAAGGAGCTTCAGATGCTGAGCTCTTGCCCTGGTGCACACAGGAAAACACAAGGGCTGAACTGCCTGTGCCAGCAGGGCAAACACTGTTCACCCAGGGATGCTAGCAGGTGAACAGCTGAGACCATTTGTCTTCAAAGAGGTCACCAAGCACAGTTAGTCCACAACAGATAATCCACAATGATGGATTTGCAAACACACTGGATTAATCTACATTACTAAATAAATGGGCCAGAGAGTAGTTTTTGTCCCTGAGGCCAAGTGACCCAGACTGGCTCCCATCCCCATTGCTTCTCAATCAACTGCAGCTTCATCCAGGCTTTTTGCTGGGAATGCCCTTAGCTATCCTTGGACTATGTCTCAATGCTGCTTGAAGGGCTCTTGCACTGTGTTCAGTTTTGGGCCCCTCACTACAAGAAGGACGTTGAGGTGCTGGAGCGTGTCCAAAGAAGGGCAACGAAGCTGGGGAGGGGTCTGGAGCACAAGTCTTATGAGAAGCAGCTGAGGGAACTGGGGTTGTTCAGTCTGGAGAAGAGGAGGCTGAGGGGAGACCTTATCGCTCTCTACAACTACCTGAAAGGGGGTTCTGGCAACATGGGTGTTGGTCTCTTCTCCCAAGTAACTAGAGATAGGACAAGAGAAAATGGCCTCAAGTTGCGCCAGGGGAGGTTTAGATTAGATATTAGGAAAAATTTCTTCACCGAGAGAGCTGTCAAGCATTGAAACAGGCTGCCCAGGGAGGTGGTGGAGTCACCATCACTGGAAGTGTTCAAAAAACGTGTGGATGTGGCGCTTCAGGACATGGTTTAAGGGGCATGGTGGTGTTGGGTTAATGGTTGGACTTGATGATCTTGAAGGTCCTTTCCAACCTTAGTGATTCTGTGATTCTTTGGCATAGGCTAAAATCGTGCAATGGTGTGTGCAGTACAGGTGATAATGGGACAGTGTTTAGACCTGTGCCCTGGCTTCATTGAGTTTCCTATTGTCTATGTAGCATGTGAGGAAAAGCCATAACCTAGGGCTACAGCTGAGGGGTGGGTTCTTAGAAGCATTTATCTAATCAGACACCTTGTCCCAAGAAAAGACAGAGACTCCAAGAAGACAGGGCACATGACTCAGCCCCATCAGCAATATATCTCTGCTAGTATCAAGGCATTTAATGTTTGCATTAAAATTATCTGGAAAAAGGTCTCTATGTAGCTGCAATTCCTTTGAAAAGCTTCTGCAGAGTCTACAAGGGAATAACACTACATTTCCCTGCTCCAGTTGCTTTCGGCAGACTACAAACAGTAAGAGCAGGGCAAAACAGTGGGAGGACTGCAGAATTCCTTTGCGAAGACTCACCAGGGAGCTCTGCCCGGGGCACACACAGCTGCAGTCTCCCAACTGCTTCCTGCTCAATGTCTTGCAGAACATTTTGTTGATGCTTCCCAGGAACAAAGATATTTTGGAAGATGATCATCAATAGACAAATACCAGCATCGATCCAGTGGTAGTTCTAAACATGCAGCTGAGCTTCAGTGGGTAGGATGGGTAGGTCTTGTCCAAAGACGATGACTGTTGATGCTCCTCTCCATCACCCTCAGCCCTTTTGCCTGCACAGACATAAAGTAACGTCAATGGGCTCTCCTACCATGCTAAATTTCCCATGTGGGTTTCCAATGTAAGGGACAAGGATCAGTGAAATGGGAGCGGCCCAACCTCCAACATACAACAGGTCCTAAGATGCTGAGCATGCTGTTTGTGCCTCACCGTACAACCACGTGCCCTGGTTGGCATCCAGCAATGGGTTTCTGATCTTCTAGGCTAGACCCACCTCATGGCCCAGCCCACTAACAGCAGAGCAGAAAGATGCAGCCACCAAAAACAAAGTTATCAATGCCTGATCCAGAGCCCTTTAATGTCAGCAGAGAGACAGGGATGGGAGCATGAGGTTGGCAGCCAGCCCTGAACACCAGCAGTCCCCCCAAACCCTGCATGCCCTTAGCCATCTGCCTCCCTGGGTGGGCCAGACCTCATTACACTGTCTCTCCCCAGACCGCCCCATGATTTTGCTCTATCTATATCATATCACCAGTCCTGTGCATTTGCCAGGACCACAGCTCCTCCCAGGGACCACCACCACCCTTCGGCATAGGTCCGAGTCCTTGGGGAAGCCCAGGCCAGGCAGCCCCACTGCTGCTCCCCACAGGCTCCAGCCTGCAGGAGAGTGGCAGGGGGTGGTGCAGGAAGGCTGTGAACTCTTTGTATTCCCAAGTACATGCTATTTCCTTCTAGAGAAAAACAACCAAAAACAATTGCTTGTGCTGCACCCAGAGCTGAACCACGCCAGAGAGATGCCAGCACTAATGGCCCTGCTTGCCCAGGCCACGTTCACACACAGCACTGAAAGGCTCTGGCATTCTTCTGGGGAGGAAACAAGTTATTTTTTATCCCATCAGCTTTGGGAATCAGAGATGCTGTGTGTCTCCAGCATGCCCAAGTGCATCTGTATAAATTCAGCGACAAACTCTGTTCCCTAGGACAATTTATGCTCCCTTCCCTGATTCAGCAGCAGCCCAACACGCAGTGTGCTGCTCCCCTCCAGCTGCCCCCATCCTGCCTGTTCCTTGAAATCATCAAGTGTCTTTCCCAGGTCAAGAGCCAAGATCCTACATTTCTCAGCATTTAGTAATCAGCATGTGATGGCGTCAGGGTAGGATTTCAGCAACTGCAAATAGTAACACCTCTGAAATCCATCTTGGTACAAACAACCCAAACAGTCAGACCCGGATACTTAAGCAGAACAAAAGCTACATGAGAACATAGAAACATCCCTGGTGGGTGAAGAAGGGCCTGGTTTTTAAAAGTGATAATTCCTAGCGCACATGCAATCTAAATGCTGCCAACAAGCAGCTTTCTGGTTTAGAAACATTTCTTTCATCTCATACAAACCCATCCCATGCTGGGCTTGGAGAGAGGAGAGGAAAGAGGGAGCAACCATACTCTTGGCTCTGGGAATTTGCTTTTCTCAGCTTTGCAGAAGTAGGTGGTGAGGTCAATTTTCACTCATCCTTGAAGACTTTTCCAGCTTGTGCCTGGATACCCCTGATGACTTTTGAACTAAGGGACAATCACTGTGAGATTTGTTAGTGCTTATGGAGTCCCAAAGGATGCTTCAGCCCTGCTCTTCTCCCCAGTCTACACCCAGTATCTACAAAGTGCCCGTAATCGATATGTTGAATGCTACCACGAATCTGCCGACTGGAGATCAGCCAACCGCCCACTGCCAACAGCTTCACTGCTTCCAACGGGTCTCATTATGTCTACGCTTCTGTTCCCATTCCCAGCCCAACCTGGACTCCCAGCATCCTGTGAGGATATGGACTTGAAAAAAAGGGTACTATGAAGTTACATCCACAGCTGCACAGCAGCCTGAGAGCAGAGGGCTCTTTTTGCTGAAGATGCTATGAATAAAATAAATAGCAGTGAATTTGGAATCCCACTGCATCATTGTTTAGTTTGCTTCTGGTTTGCTTTTTGCCACATTTCCTAAAGAAATGCGGTCTGAGACAGTGCTGCCATTCGATATTTTGCCTACCCAGCATCCACATACCTGCTGGTCCCGTGTCCTGTGTGCCTGCCTTCCCAGGGAGCCACCACCTCTCCTCTCATGTGAAAAGTCCTGCAGGAATCTCACCACTGCTATATCTTCACTTCCATCTTCACTTCTTCCCTGACTTTTTTTACATCCAACACAGAGGCTCTCCAAGATGATTTCCACTGGAGAAAACAAGATTTGACCACCTCTGCGTTCAAAGCTGTGCTCAACATCTGAGGAGGGCTCAGGGGAATTCACAAGACAATGGCTATTTCATAGGTTTATACTTTTTAAGACCAGGAAAGACCATTCCGTCCTCCAGCTGGGCCTGGAAGGACATCATCCACAGAGACCAGCTGCCTAAAACACATCACCCCAGGAGGTATCAAGGTAGATTTAGAAGCTTTTGTCTGGCTTTAAAATTCAGCAAGTGAGGATCTGAGCTCTTTTTTTCCTCTCTGAAATCCTTCCGCACCCACTGCTCTCATCCCACACCATTAAGAATGTGCTATAACCCAGCTATGAGTGCAGATGGCAAAACAGAGCATGTCAGGGCATTTCAGAGGCAGCTCCAATGCTACCCGTAGCCCTGCCATCACCCCCAGCCTCCACTTCAAAACAGAAGGTAGATAAGATATTGCCTGCTAATGGCTTTCCATATAAATATTAGGACCTTCCCTCTCAACCAGTTTACTCTGTGCACTGACCCCTTCTCCAGGGTCACAGGGAATGGGAAACTGTGGGAGGTCCCCCAGTTTTATAAATGAGAGGGTTTCCCTGCATAGACACGTACCCTGAGGCACGCGGGAACCAAAGGCATTGATTAATGGCACCAAGAAGGTCTGTTGTAGAGGAGCAGCATCTGAGCAGTGCTGGGGCGGGATTACCAAGAGATTTAGCAGTTCAGGTGGATTAAGGTTGATTTGTCAGTAGTCTGCTGTGGGTCTCCAGAAAAACAAAAGAAAATTTTTAAATGGCTGAGAACTGAAAATCATTTAGCATGAGAGCAGGAGACAAAAGCGTGGTCATTCCCTTTGGGTTTGATGAAGTTGAGGTTCAAACGTTGGTCCAGGTATCTAATATGGGCTGATGGGTGGATGTCCAGTAGGTCTGAGGAGACAGAGGTTACCTCCAGCAGCAGCTTGCAGTCTCCTCCACTGCACCACATGTAGCTCCCATCGGCTTCATGAGCCCCTTCATGCCCAGTGGCTCAGCTATAGCCGCTCTGCAAGCAGGACCCCAGTGTCTTAGGGGCTACAAAGACAAATCAGAGCTCCCCACATGTGAGATAATGACCCAAAACAGAGAAGAGGAAGATTGGGTCTTACCAGACACTGGCCACACCCTTGCAAAGCATCCTTTGGAAAGGCTGAGCTGCACCCCAGAGACAGCCCGCTTGCAGCTGATTCCAGGTCTCCAGCTGCACACTTTGGTTGCCAGAAGAAAGCAGATTTGGGCAGTGACCCCCTGTATGCAGAGCATCTATTTTTTTCCAAGAAAAGGCAAAGGGAGGGTCTAGAAGCGGAAAATGTAATAGACAAGTAGCTGGAAACATAACTAATAAAATTATAACGAAGACCGTGCTAGCAACACATCTCTGGTTTCAGAGGATATCTAGATAAACAAAAAAAGGTGCAGCTGAAGGACCACAGGTCTCAGATTGCAAAGAGTGACAAAGGACACACTGCTCTATAATCTGACTCTTGCAGAGGGGACCATTTTGGAGTCCCGTGAGCATGCTTAATTCAAGTTATTTCCTTGAGCCTTCCCTAAGGATGGGGCGGATGTGAAGAGCCAACAAGGCAGCGAACCGCCCTCCTCCAGCTAATGAAAACCAGCACCCTGGCAAGGGTTTGTCAGGAAAGCACAAAGCAAACCCTGATGGAACGGGAGCGATTCGGGGAGCTGGGGCTGGGCAGGCGCACTCCCACACCAGGACAGCTCCCAGCTGCCATCTGCTATATGCAACCTTGATTAAAACATCATTTCTCTACAGGGTTGACAAGTCCACGGTAACTCCAGGTGAGCCTCCAAAATCCTGCCCAAAACCAGCGGCAGGATCCTCTGGGAGATGTCCTGAGAAGGCTTTGGTAGAGCCAAGGATCAGCCAAGGTGACTATCCCACTTCCTGACATCTCATTTGGGGCCAACCAGGGTGCTCCATTTCATTTATTTCAAAATGCTTCATTTTGGGCTGCAGCAAATTGGGCTGTGGTGCTGTTTGTTTTCACATTATACTGTGCTGTCCTCAAGTTTCTAAGCAGAAGTCACTTCCAACCCCAAAATGGAAAATGTTCCTCTTGCAAATGGAAAATGCAAACATTTCCATCATGGCCACACAGGGCTTTTTTTTTTTCTCTTCACCCCACTATAATCTCTCTCTGTTAAGAAATCCATCTGCAATGACCCTTGGCTGCAAAAAAGGGTTCAAATCAGCCTTTCTAACAACAGCTTCCCAAAGCCAAGGCTCCAGGTGCCTGCTCCCAAGATGAGCACCTCTTTGCAGAGCCTGAGGGAAATACTCTGCTCATGAACCCCATCTCAAGTTTGTGTCAGGGATAGGACAAAATTCAGGGCACATGAAAGATCTAACGAGCAGCATGTTTTCCCAGCATTTGGCCACTGTTGGTTGAGAGGGATGAACGGCCAAGGGGAAAGCTGAAGCTGTTTTGGCCATCAAAAATACATGGGCAGCCACCTCACTTTTCTGCTTACAGGTTGACCAAACCACTTTGTTTCTTGATACTTTGACCACCACCATCGATCTGAACCAGGCTTCCCAGCCCAAGTGGGGCCCCGTTTGCACTCTCCCTCCCGAGGACCACGCTCGGACCTGGCAGCAGCATGGAAGGAGGCTCAGCTGGTTCCCATCCGCATCCTCCCAGCAGCTGCCCCCAATGAGCTCCAGATGCGGGACTGGGTGTGCAAGGGCGCGAGGCACTGCACTAGAGGGAGAAGGCGGAGGCAGCGAGGCTGCTGCTTTTATCTCCTTTGCTTTGTTTATGAAAAGAGAATTAGCGCGTGGTTGCCAACAATTTACTCTGGCAAGGGCGCTCCTCCAGAAATGCTTTTACTGCCGTCACTGCAAGCGGACATGGCTTGCCTTCCATCAGCGCTCTCACCACCAGCCGGGGCTGCTGAGACCCGAGACCCAAGAGTGGCCACTAATTGCTGGGGGAGCTGCCCCTTGAGCGCATCCCAGCCTCTCACAGCGGGTCTGCATGGGTGGGTGGCCAAGCAGCCAGCAGCAGTTGCAAGGAGAGCAAAGCCACTCTGCTCAGCCATGCTCCCAGAGATTTCTCCTGCTCGGGCACAGAGGGTCCAGTTGGCTTTGCCTTTGGGGTACCCCAAAGGCCGTGGCATCCCATGAGTCACAGCCTGACTGGGATGAAAGGCCCTGCAATCCTCCAGGCACAAAAGGTGGCTGTAAAATGAGCACACTGGCTTGCGGGCAGCTTTTCCTCATGAACCTGCACCATAGAACTGAAGAAGGCACCACTGTGGTAGCCTTGGGGAAGAGGGATTCAAGATCCAGTATTTTAGAGCAAAACTTCACCCTCCGAGTGCTTTGAACAATAAAGAAGGCAGGCGACGACCGGTGCCCTCAGGCTGAGCGCATGCCCTTGGACAGGGAGCTCACCTGGGCTGCTGTGCCCATGGACATCAAGTTTCTGGAGAGCTCTGCTGGATTTGGGGCAGGGTGGGAGTTCAAAAACTGGAAGAAGCTGAAGTCCCATTTCCCAGCAAGATGGGGTCGGTGTGTTTTTCCTCCCAGCACTGCGTAGGCCTGCTGATAGATAATTGGATTAAGAGTGAGCCAGCATCTGCTCAAGGTTATTTATTGCTTTTAAGAGACGAGCTTTATTTGGAATTATTTTTGTCTTATCTTATTTTTGGTGCTTGTGTTGGGTCTGAGTTATGGAAACATCCTGGATGCACCAGCATCCCCTCTGCGTGGCGTCAAATGTTTGCCAGGCAAAGGCAGCCCCGTGTTAGCCCAGGAGACTAGCAGGAGCCTCCCAGCTCTGCAGCTGACACCAGCATCCTCCCACGCTTCCCGAGCTGGACCACCAAGCTGTTTGCCAGCATCACAGTTTATCGCCCTCCCCAGGGAAGGTGGCATGGAGTGAGGTGCCCCATGGGGGATGCTCTGCAGCCCTGCTAGCCACCCGCTGTGCCTCCCTTCCTATGATGCCAAGGGTTTGCAGGAGTTGTCCCTCTAGCTCCACGCAACCAACCTACCGACATTTCAGGTGCTTTTGGTGTTTGCCAAAGCTTCTGCCACTGCTTTATAGGCTCGTTTGGGAGCTGCTTTTGTACAGAATAAAAAGAAATCATAGCTGGATTGAGGGCAAATGGCAGGAGCTTCCAGCTAGAGCAGAGCTGTGCACACTACAGCATTTGGCCCCAGCTCCTGTTGTCATTTCCTTTCCACACTAGCTTGGAAACCCAGGACCCTGCAGTGGCAAAGGCTGGACCAAAAGCAGGGGCTCAGCAGGATTGGGGCTGCACCGGGACTGCTCCCAGCCCAGTCGAAAGACATGGTCACATCCGTGAGGTGCTGCCGTGCAAAGGGAAGGGAAAGAAAACACAACTGGGACCAGACAGGGACGAGCAGGGCTGCTTTGTGGGCGTGCAGGCGGGTGTGCATCGGCAGCTGTGTTCCAGGCACACGGGTGTGCATATGTGGTTGGACACAGGCTGCTCACACTGGTGTGCACACATGTGCTGGTTGCACGCATACGTATGCACTTTCCCAGACCTGACATCTGAAATCCTACCTGTGATACCTGTGGCTCACCAGTCCTCCTTCTCCCAGCCCTGCCTTGGCAGCCACCCAAACCAGCACTGACATGTTTAGGACGTTCTCCTCCTCCATCAGCTCAAACAGGCCATGCTGCCTTGTGGCAGTCCATCTCTGCAGCGAAGCCACCCCGTCTCATCTTGACCGCCCTCCCACAGCTCGCATTCAGCTTCTGATGACCTGGCTTCAATGGGGTAACCCACAGCTCTGATTTTGCTGTGCATTTGTTTTCCGGGGGAAATTCATGGGGTTCTTGACCTGTTTAAAAAAAAGTGAGAGGAAAAAGAAAGTCTCAGTTACAGTGCCACCTTGTTACCAGGCTCCTTCGTTAGAGTTTCAGCTGCACACACAGGTCTGAATTGCCACAAATGGGTGCTCTCTCCAGGGATGAGGCAGTACCCAGGTGGTTGTTCCGAACAATCACCCATCCACAAGCTGGGTCAGGCCCGGTTTGCCCCTGCACTGACATGGCCAAGGCAGCAGCAAAGGTTTAACTCCGAGCCAGGGAGGTCTCCAGTGTCCCCCATGACGCTCCGCCATGGTCCCTGCAGGTGAGGACTCACCCGGGTCAGCCTCTGGCAGTCCCGTCACAACAGGTCCCCACTTACGCAGGCAGTGTTGGTCACACAGATGTTTATCTCTCCTGGCTTCCCTGTAATTTCTGGAGAGATGAGCTATCCTGGCAGCTGGGGGACGCTGGCCCTGCAAGAGGAGAGCTGAGGCTGGACCCAGCCACTGGACACCTCGACCGGCAGCAGAACACATGCATGTAATTTCCCAGTGCACAGAAACACCCTTTGGGGCTGTCCTCTTCACAGAGGCATTTTTCCCTTACTTCATCAATCAAAAAATTGAGGGGTTTCCCCCCCACCCAGTTCAGCTGCAAGCCCTTTTCCATGAGGCTGCCACAAGCACCGCTGGGAATGAGTAGGGCCAGGAGCTCCCCCCTTCCCCAGGAGGTTGGGCCAATTTTTTTACTCACCACAACTCTGCCAAGAAGGTGCTCAGTATTTTACAAGCCCCACAAGAGTCCGTCTGCCCAGAGATATGATTCAGGACAGCTTCTTGCACGGGCTGGCATAAAACCAAACTTTCTTGATTTAAGCCTATCTGTTTGGAAAGGGATTAAGTAGAAATAAGCAGCTGTTTTGCAGAATAACAATGAGAGCACAGGATCTGTGCTCTTGCTTGGCTCAGCGAGAGCTTCCCGGGGTGACGGGTCCTAAATCACAGTGAGGGGAGCCCATCCTGCCGGGAAGCCTTTCCCCAGCGCCGCGGAGGCTCAGGCAGTTGTGGTAGGGGGGCATTGCAATGGGCTTGTTTGGGTTGTTTTGGTTCCCCAACCCCAAGTGGATTTCAGTGGAAGTATTTTACAACCTGTTAAAAAAATGAAACCAAACAGCCACCACTAAAGCATGTTTTTTGTCCTGGGGAGGAGGATCCCCTCTCCCAGGCAGGGAGGGCAGAAGAGGTGGGAGAGTGGAGCCAGTTTAGGACACGGCTCTCCGGGATGCTATGGGAAGGACCTCGCGTTCCCAGCTGCGTTCTCCCTTCAGAAAGGGCTCTGCAGCGGTACCTGAGCTCAGCGAATTCCCTGAGGGGGGGGGTGACACTACCACTCAGATTTAAAGCAGTTTTGATGCACTTGTGGCATGTGGCTTTGCAGGGATTAAAGCAAACAAAGAGCAATTCAGTGCTCACAAACATCATCAGGGCAAGATGGGCTCCTTCGTGTCAGCTGAGCAAGGGTAATGGCTGTGGCTTTCCTGAGCTCAGAGCAGCGTTACACTAAACCCCATCACCCAAATGGGCCAAGGACATGCATGGTGTTAAATTCAGCAACGTGATGTTAAACTGTGAGGGCTTGCCTGTGCATCTGCATCTGAGGAGCATCTCCAAAGAGGGTTCCCACAGCTCCAGGACCTGAATTTATGTTGCCTGCTGAGAGCTGGGGTGCTTTTTGCTTGGGCTATTCCTGAATAAATCAACAGAAGAGCAGCACCAAACTACAAAGAAAATAAACTCTTGCTGCAAAAGCTGGAAAATGCCACTTACTTCCCACTGAGCATGAACTGGCGCAAAGACCTGAGCAATGGAAAAGCAGCATCTTTCTTTAAAGAGCTTATGATAATTGATAGTGCCTCGGTCTGCTCTGTATCATGACGGGGAGAAGCTCATGCCAATGCCAGACCATCGCCTGTATGTACATCTGTGGTATTTGAAGGCTGCAGCGAGACAGAGCTTAAAGAATAAAAAAAAACAACCCTTTGGAGGGGAGAAATATATTTTCAGATTGTCAGCTGCACTCACTCAAAATCAGTTATAGCCTCACTCCACATGTGGTGGTGTTTTAATGAATTCCCCCTTCCTCCCGGGACCACGCTCTAACCTAATTCACACCAGCAAAGGGTGTTTCTAACTCTGCTCCAGCCAGCTCCCCGGGCGCTCCTGCCTGACGTCAGCGGCAGAAGAGTGAGGTCCCAACACCATCCCACATTCTACACACCCTGCGCTGCTGTTTGCGCTCTCAAAATGGGGCCAAGATGCTTCTCCTGCTGACATCCACCACTGCTGGGTATGGACTATGCAGACTCAGGCACTTGAGGAGTCAAGTTTTACTGGGGTATAAAAATTTGGGTAACTTGGAGCAGAAGACAAAACAAGGTGTCTCTTTTTCTACCTTTTTTCCACCTTGAAAATGTCAAGGAGTGACTAGTTACACACAGCCCTGTTTTCACAACGTGCTGCACACAAGGCTGTCTTTTGGGACTGGTTTGAGGTTTTTCCTCTGACAGCTATTTTGCAAAAGACATCCCCAGCCAATGAAAAGGATGCTGTTTTACCTCTTAAAAATGCCTTCTGGTTCCATGGCCACATCTCCAGCAAGCATGAAAGAGCATGACAAGCTCTGCAGGCTGCAGAAACCTCTATGAGTCACATCAGCAACCAAAGGCACTCAAGTCCTCCCGCAAAAACCAAAGGACCCTCTGCCATACCCCTCACCCTGAATTCATCAGCTGGCTTCTCCGGTAACACACTCACTCACATGTCATCAGGAAGGAATTTGTGCTCTGTTTGATAATCGGAGATGAATCGTTACAGCAGCAAAATCCTCAGACCACAAAGCATTTCAGCAGGTCTTTTAAGCCTCCTGCTCTCATGTGTAGGCTGTCCAAGGACCCACTCGTTCCTGGGCATCCCCAGCCCCATTCATAAATCAAAGCATTCCAGTCCTGGTTTCCTTTACACATCCATGAACACTCACAGCGGTTTCTTCTTTAGCAAACTTAATCTGGGCAATTGTTCAAAAATGTTAAAATTACCTGCTCCTTTTATGATATAATGACAGTCTGTGGAGGCATAATTTAGCCCAGACCTGAAGACGTTTGTTTTAAGGTTAAAAAGTCCTCCAAGCTAAACTATCCCACAGCAGCAATGAAATATCTACTTGCCCAATGTTAATTTTGGTTCCTCTCATTAATGAAGCCATGCAGAATCACAGCCCGGGAGGTCTGGCTTTGCTTTGTCCCAACTTCACATATTCAGTGAAAGGTTTAATATGTTTCACCAGATCCCAACAAGGATTTAAAATGATCTGGTTGCTAATCAGGCTTGATTCCCATTGCCATCACCTGCCCTGGCCCCCATGGGGACCCTCTGGCTTCAGTCTTGTATGCCAGGAGGCCCTCGTAGGCTGTTCTCAAGGTCATGGTTCAGCCAAAAGTTTGGACAACAGGCTAATTCCACCAAAACCCATCTGTCTCTACCATTGGCCATGCATCACCACAAGGTCCTTTAAAACCTTAAGAGAAAAGGTCTCCAAGAGGCCAGATCAATGGATAAACACGTTAGTTAACAGAATACATAGCTATGCTACTAAGATACAGTTTCTGTCGATACCCACCTACCCCAGAGATGTGCCCAGGAGCCCCATTCCCATGCAGGTCCTGCACCCCTGAAACACAAACTCTGCTTCACCCCTCCAAGCACCCAAAATCCATGGTCAGGGCTGGAAATCTTGGCTGGGACTCCCACAGGGAGCCCGTTGAGACCTCCTGGCAGCAACAAGTCTGAAGGGGAGCAGGAACCAGCCCCACATACTGGGCCACACCAAGCACTCCAGCGGCTAATGTAGGTTTTTGGCTTGTTTAACCTGCACTTCTCTGCTCAAGTGGCTCTTGGCAGTGCCCAGGGAGCAACGTCCTCGTGTGCCATCAATGCACAGCAGCGTCCGCCATTTCACGGCTCCTTCCCATCACGGTGTTTCCAGGCAACTCCAGTACTCCCGCGCAGGGCTGTCACAGAGAGACGGTCTGAACCAGGACGCTGCTCTGAAACAAAGGCAGAGGGATATCCTACAGGGATAAAAAGGAAAGACCTGTTAATCCAGGCTGTAGGGGATAGAGACAGGCACTCCTGTGCTGTCAGTGCAGCTGATGGGTTTTGAATTAACGTCTCCCCTTTCTCAGGCTGGTCCCAGCCCACCGTAGGGTCAGCACCAATCCTGGTGCCTGGCTTGCTCAGACACCCGGGGGGGCAAGCATACCAAAGGGACCTAATGACAACCATGGGGAGCAAACAACATTTTCCTAGTCATCTCATAACATCCCCTCCCAAAACCTCATCCAGGCAGCACATCCTTCTTCAGGCTCATGGTGCCGGTGAGCAGCAAAGGAGGCTCCCAGGAACGCAGGCAGCCATAAGCCCTTCTGGTGCCTGGTGTCCTGAGTGGCAGTGAAATAAGGGAATTGCTCGCTCACAATCTGAGGGGGCCCTACAGACAACCCCCCGATCTGCCAAGATGTGGGATCCTGGCGCCCCGTCTGCTGCCGGCAGCCTGCCCTGCGCAAAATGCCTCAGATCTGCATCCAGCACGGCAGGAAAGCCCTCCGGGAGGATATTTCACGCCGTCCTACTGTTTTGGATTAGACCCCAGCTGCCTCCTGAGCTGTTTAAATTTACGGGTCTGAGAAGTGAACTTTCCACCCAGGCAGGGGCTCGCCTAGACAAGGCGCTGAGCAGAGAGCACTGGGTTCAACTCCTCTCCAAAAACAGCGAAGGGCCCATTACAGATCTGATTCCAGCCAGCATCAATCAGAAAGTGACCCTCTAGTTATCAACTGTCCTTTAGTTTACTCTCCTTTACATCCTGGATACACCAAGAAACACTTTGGAAATGCACACTGCCCATGGAAAAATGCCTTGCTATGGTAAACAATCCCAAACCAACATCCATGCACCAGCCTCCCAGGAACCGAGGTGGGGCACCCTTTGCAATTAGCTCTGCCAGGGTTTCATTTAAGATTTTTCTGCCTCCCAGCAGGGAAATCCATCAGGAGCCAGTACTACAGCGAGAAAACCTCAACAGGCTTGCATGGGAATCTGTGAGTCCTGCACGCAAAACAGCCATAGCACAGGGGGTTCTCAGTTCTCAGCACTTCAATATTTTCTACTAGTGAAGTGGCAATGAACAAGGATCTTTTCTCCCAGTTTTTTAATTTTGTTAAGGCTAGGGTTGCCTTCTTTCCCCTTACAGACACTGACTGCTGGAGATGTCAGGCTTGCAGAGAAGAGCTGATGTTGGCACCTCTGCGGCACGTGTTCATGGGTCTGGCACCCTCTGACTCTCAGAAGGAAGCCAGGGAGACCCAGGGATGTCTCAGGTGTTGATGCCATTTTTCCAACTTCATAGCAAACCATGAAGGGGGAACAGCCTTCCCATCCAAACCACATACACCTCTAACCAGTTTCTCCATTTTTCCCAATTTCCCTAATGACCTAAGTCAGAGATGTAACCTCCACCTGCAAATCCAGCATCATTTTACTCGTACCTGGAGGGCCAGTATCTCCAGAAAGACAGGCACGCACCATCGCTGGGCTCAGCTGGTGCCTGAGGAACAGGGGCAACACCCTGGGGAGGGCAGATTTGTGTCCAGCACCAAGACCCAAAAAGCACCACCACCATGGGCTCCCATTGCGACATCTTGTACCCAGCAGAACCTTGACAGTAACGTGCATTTCTAGCACAGCCCAGTTGTGTGAAGGGGAAAATTCCCAGGCAAAGGAGGATGTAGAGAGGCCAAAAATGTAGGTAGCTCCAAAACAGGCATTTCTGTGGATGTCAGGAACAGCTAGAGTTAGTACAATTAATGATAACCATCTCAGCTGAGATAGAAACCAAGCACTGCAGGACTCCCAGCAATATCCATCTGCTGGAGACCAAGACAAGAGCATCTCCCCCCGCTCTTGGCCCATGACGCATCTCTTCCACCATCCCTTGAGGGAAGGTCCTGGTGAGACTCCGGCTGTGCGCAGCTGAGAAGCTGCTTGGGCAGCAGAGTGGGGAAGAGGCTGGCTGGGCAGGGGGAGCCAGGATGGGAGAAGGGAATATCCACATTGTGCGCCTTTTACTTTGAACTTTTGAGTTGCCCAGGCTACAAATTCAAAGGGAAGAGACAAATGTGCCTCTACATGCAGGTAGTTTATTCTAGTGGCCTGGTTGGAAATCCCATGATTTCTAGCACAATCTCACAACTCTTCAGTCATTACTCACTCACCACTTGCGCTACTTTAGCAGGGAAAGGGTGGGCAGCATCCCTGCCACCCCACAGCTGCCATGCAGTCACCAACCTTGCCAGCTCCAGCCCTGAGGGAGCACAGGCAGAACCACGGTGCTTCGCAGGCATCTCCCCAGATTGCTCCCATGTGGGTGCCACGGCTCCAGCAGCCACCCGGAGCCCTAAGTGCTTCCAGGCTGGAGAAGCCCCGGCTGCTGCTTGGCGTCGCTCACACCGGGGAATGGGAGCCAGCGTCTCCCTGCTGCCTGTGCAAGCACACTGCAGATGTCCCAGAGGGAACATTACAGCCTTCAGTTACCCAATTAAAATCGTGTTTGAGGGGATTTGATTACTCAGTTTGACAGAGGGAAGAAAACCCTCTAGGTCCTGGCAGCAGTGAGGATTTACGAGCTGGGGCTTTGCTTCAGGTTGCTCTGCCTGATCATGGTATGTAGCAAAAGAGAAAAAAAAAACCAAAACAAACAAAAACCAAACAAACAACCAGGGACCAATGGTC
>NW_010558728.1:33553-41330 GCF_000687285.1 Phaethon lepturus
AGCCCCCCAGGCTCCAGGACTCAGGGAAGGTGCAGCAGTGGCAAGGATGCACTGGAGCAGGTAGTCTCTGCCATCCTGCACCAACGACTGCCCGTGGTATCTCAGAGAGCCACATCCTAAACCAGCTCCACTCTCCCACCCCTATTCCTCAGGCAGGAGGTGACTGAGGGTGTAAATGCTTCCTCATCACTTGCAAACACCTTCTAGGGATGTGGTGAATGCTTTGTCCCCAGTTTGCTAAAGGGCAGAATTGGTCTTCTTTCCAATCCAGAGTAAACACAGGCCTGGCATTAACCCTGCTGTGCAGCTGGGGTGCCTGCTCCATGGGTACCCCCCTGGCTCCCTCCCCTTCATCTCCCTGTAAAAGCATCACCCTCAGGTTGGGAAATGAGGGAAGGCAAATCTCACAGCCGTCTGCCTTACTGCAGCCTGTGAACAGCATCCAGAAACGCCTCCAGACAAGATGATTACTAACAAAGGATTTGGGATCACCTATATTTATTGCCACAGCAGTGAATGGGAGACATGTGGCCACCAAACCCCAGGGCGGGCTCAGAGGAAGCCAGCCCAGGGCTGAGTATCTCCCTTAGGGCTCTGGAAGCATCCTCCTGCTCACCTTCCTCACCTGCTTCAGGCCACAGTCAAGGACAAGATGCCAAGTTAACTGTGCTCCCACTTTGTTCCTCACTTGTGTTCCTGCACAGCACCGAAGTGTCTGGGGTTTCTCTTTAAGGCGGTATTAAAATGAAAGGAGAAGAAGTTGTAAGTTATTTCAAAGGTCTTTGCTTCAAAAACATTCAAACCAAATATATGCACCAAAGCCATAAATGTTCCTTTTATTGCACACACAAAATAACCCTCTGCAATATGATTCCTCTAAATTTATGGTTCTTCCAGAGCTATTTCAGCCCAGGTCTTTTCTTCTCTCCTCATCCCCCCCCGCAAGTCGAATAATTCATAAATACTTCATGCTCGAGTGTACTTTATGAGCATTATTATGATCACTTGAATGTGGAAATGCCTGTGAAGTTATTACAGTAGTTTAATACACCACAGACTCCCCAGCAGTACGGATGCTGAGGTATAAAGCAACTTCATCGCACACAGGAGGGAAGAGCTCTCTTGAGAGACCGTTTATTTGGCCAAATAATAAGGATCCTGTAGCCCATATACGTCTCTGAATCGCGTCAGTGACAACGTCTGGGACGAGTTTTAATTTGCCACACTCCAGTTCAGGAGGGTTACAGGTATCGCTGGCCAGAGCAAGACGTGGCTTAAGTCCACAAGTCTTCATGTGATTTTCAGACCCAAACCCAGAAAGAGAGACACAAAAAATGGTCAGGGGTGCAACAGCAGGACCATCATCGAGACATTTAGAAGAGCAGGTAACTTACCTGGAGTCTCCAGGCCTGCAGGACATGCAGACGGACATGCAGACACTTTTTTCTTTCTCCTTGAACACATCACAGGATAGCACACTGTTGCAAGCCAGAAATTAAGAATCATGGGGCTGTATCCCCCCAAAGCTAGAACTGAAAAACCATTGGGTTCTTTAATGGAAAGAGGCAGAACTACACCTAGATGGAATAGGAACTCACCAAAATTAAACATATTTTCTGGGATCACTGAACCATACAGGGCCTTTCCTCGGGGTGTCTCGAGAAAGGGGCTTCACACACGCTTCTGGATTCTGCATTTCTCCTCCTCATTCTCCCATGTAAAATGAATCACTGGCAGCAACCATGGCCCAGAAACTGTAAAGTAAAAAATCGGTGGGAACATATTTGAATTCCCTGAGAGGTGCTGTAGGACAACCCCTCCAGCACCCAAAACCAGCTGCCCTGTGACCTTCCCCACGACCACCCAGAAAGAGCTGCAAAAAGAGCCCACAAGTCCTGCCTGCCTCTGAACCACCACTGCTCCCCAGGAAATTGGTCTTTTTCTCTTGTCAAGAACTCCTACAGTAATTGCCTTCGTAAGGTGTCTTACAGCTACAGAGGTGCAAATATTTATCCATACTTGGAATTGCAGAGTGAAGCCTAAGTAAGTATTCCCAGACACTTCAGCAATTGTTGTTTTAAGACCTGAACCATAGACACCTGGGTGGAATTAATCAGCAGATGTGAACATGGAGGCAGAGCAAAGCCCTTATTAACCCTTCACACATCAATGTCAAGGTCACAGGGTGTTTCACTGGGGCAGCCTGTACCTAGATGTCAGCTGTCAACAGCCTGGAATCCCAAAGCAAGAAACGTCCTCCACTGATCAGGGCGTGAACTGGTAGCAAAATTTATCATGGTCCTGTCACTACTTGAAGATTTGCTGTGCTGAGGTGCTCACTTGTGAATAGCAGCAATAATAAATGTTTATTACTAGATAATAAAACACAAGAGCAAACTACCTTCTGTAGGGGCTCTGCCTAGAATCAATAGGAGTTTAAGCATCTCTTTAAGGGAAAGCATTCACTTTGCACCAGGTGGTTTCAAGTAGTTCACATCATCAACAGCTCCCTATCAAGATCAAAAATCCAAGGCCTTTGGAAGTGGTCAAGCACAGACCTGGGAAGCACCCACAGCCTCTCCCATTCCAGCTCCTCTCCAATGTACTGGCTGATCCCTCTCCCATGGTGGGCAATCAAGCCACACTGTCCCAATCTCAAGCCTCAAAAAAATACACAGCATCAATGACTTCTCCAAAGCCACTGTCCTGAGAGGGTCAGGACAAGGCAATGCCCTGTGACTCCAGCCAGGGTGCATTCCCTGGTACCCCCGTCCAAACGCCTTCACTCTCATCAGTTTCTTCCCAGGAAGGGACAGAAATCAACAAAGCTAAGGACAAACATCGGCAAAATGTTCCTTCTCCTCTGCATAGGGGAAGGAATTGGCCCACAATAAAATGCAACCTGAAATTAGAAAGCAGCCCCTCAGTGGCTGTGGCATTGGGCACCAGGAAAAGCCCAGATAAACCTGGCTTAATACAGAGCTAGAGCAGAGCAAGGTCCCGAGGTAGGTAGCAAGGTAGCGTAACTGAACAGAAGACACCTCCTTCACAGTGGAATAGGCTGTACTCATGTCCAGCTAAACCTCCCAGTGAGACACCCAAGGTGAGGCACTGTGGAGTTTATCTTAGTGCTAACCCATACAAACCCCAGGTGGGGACACGGTTGGCGTTGATGAACTACATCAAGATGAAAAGGAAGACAACCTCTCCCCATTCTGCCAGCCCTTTTTGTTGTGAGATGTCTGATGATGGAGAGTTCGCCTGCTTTGAAGTGGAGGCAGATCCAAGGCACAGGGCAGGTGCAAAGCCTTCCTCAGCAGACAAGGTGCCATGGAGTTTATCCTGCAAATCCATCATTTGCAGCTTCTTTGGGGTGGGGGATATTTCTAAGCAGATTATAAACCTCTGCATGAATCCCACCAGTCAATCCATTTGAGTCATCTTCTGTCCTCCCCAAAAGGCATGAGAGAGAAGATCTGTTTTCTCTGCCACTGACCCATGACGCTTTTTTTTAGAATTGCTGCTAAGCAATTCTGATCATGGAACTTAATGCAGAACAAAAAACCAGAAAGCTGCATTCTTAACTGATGTTGGTTTTCATGGCCCATTTGCTTGTTTGCTTCAATTTCCCCTCCTCGACAACTCCAGGAACTGGCAAACTCTAGAGACTGGTTTTTGTAGGCTTGCTGGCAGGCTGGGAGCTGTTTCATACAGAGGATGAGAATGAGGCAGGAGACTGGAAGAAGGATGCAGGAGACCAAAGGAAGGTGAGAAACAGAAGAGCAAGGGCACTGTAGTGAGAGGGGAGATCAGAGTTTGAGCACAAGGGAAGATTCAGAGAGAAATTAATGAGAACAAGGGGCTGAGTTGAGAAGAGGAGGTGGGTAGGATGGAGGAAGGGTCAGTCTCAGCCATCCATCTCCCTTTTTCCCCCTGCACCTGAGCAGCATCAGGCCTTTCTTCTCATTCGGCGCTGTGATGGAAACAGCTTGGGTTTCCAGTTCATCCGTAGAGCAGGTCTAAAAAACAGCCTCACTGGTTCACAGCAGTCCTCTGCCAGCAGCAGAGTCCAACATCAGCTCCCTGGAGAGGTGGCTGATGCCAAAGCAGCAGAAAATGACTCCGTAAACAAAAGTCAAGGGACACGGTCCTCACACAGACCACCCCACCAGGTCAGGTCAAGGGCTCAGCTTCCCTCAGATCTCTTTAGTAGTGGCCATAAGAAGATGCCCAGAGAATTGTAAGAACAAGACAAACGTATATGATACTACTCCAAGTCCTCTCCTGGTCTCCAGATGTTTCCAACTCAGAGGAACTCTTGAGCCAGATGTACTTAGTAACCCCTCAGCAATTTCTCCTACATGCAATTGCCCAGTCTCCTCTTAAACCCATATAAACTTTTAGCATCCACAGGCTCCTTTGACAACAAGATCATGGGGCAAGATCCAGGGCTGTCAGTTGATATTGCTCCTTCCAGCTCTGGAGGACACCCCTGCCTGTCGGTGAGGTCAGACGGCATCACATCCTCTGTTCTTCAGAGCACGCAACCTTTGAGCGGCTGCCCAGGCCATCAGACACTGCCTCCCTCTCCAGCCAGGTGCTGGGAAACGAACAAAGACCACAAGAGCCGGACTCATCCTAGAGAAGCTAAAAAAACAACAAGGAACTTCCAAAATCTGCATCCTGCTGCACTTGAACAAAGAAAGTCCCACCCAGCCAAGCAGGTGTGAATGCAGCCAAGGACCAGGATGCTTTTCACCACAGCTACCTCGACGCTAAACAATCCGCACCCCGAGCCAGGGCCAGCCCCAGTTCAGAAAAAAAAAAAAAAGCAGCAGGTCGCTGGACAGCACTGTTTACGCCTTTCTGCATGTTTTTGTACCCAGGGAAGTCAAACAGGCAAGCAGGGGAGTGAGGATTTGCTGCTGATCACCAGGGAGGAAGGTGTGGGTGAAATTTTCTTGTTTATGAGATGTAAACAAGCCCTGTGGAGCAGGTCAGGCCACATGATGCCCTCTTATCACGAGCCATTTCATTCTGCATAAACACCAGCCCCTAGGTCAGGGCCATAATCTCTCCCAGATGCCTTTGTCCATGGGCCTGATCTAAGGCTTCAAACCTAAAGTGGGGGATGAAATAACCCCCTACCCGCTGCCTTCTTCCTCTAGTGTCTCTCTTCTACCCCAAAACATATTTCCCTGGTGCAGCAGGGTTGGAGAATGGTTCCTAGAGGAGGTGGCCATGGCTCTCCTCCACACCATCGGGGCTGTCACAGCAAGTGCAGAGCTGCTGTACGGCACTGCAGGCAACGAGGCTTTACCCTGATGCAGAGCCTGGGAAGGGAAGGCTGGGCCAGGGGCTGCTGCCCTGAATTGCTTATTAGGAGGTAGCCACAAGCCCTCAGCCTGTCAGGGAGCTTAACCTGACCCGTCAGTCAAGGTCTCCATTTCCCAGGCTCCATCTCCATCCCAAATGAACTCGTCTTACAAAGCCCAGTCCAACGTGACAAGTGTTTGTACAGGACTAATGAATGTCTCCGTCCTCAAGGACATCATGGATCACTCGGGCACTGAGGTTCAGGCACGCACACCGTTTCCCTCGCCACATGCAGGCTTGCAAAGAGCTGCAGCCCTAATTCTGCCCCTCCGCAGGGAGCAGCCTGGCACGCTTTGAGCTATGCTCCTTCACACAAGGAACCTGCAGGCAGCAGGAACCGCAAGTGCCTGTCTGGAGGGGATGGCCGGTCCAGCAGCGAGGCTCTCGGGTCCTGCACAAGGACCACGCACCATCCTCCCAGCCTGGCTCTCTGCAGGAACGTCCACCAGATCAGCAGGCAACCACAGGATGCTTGCCTTCATGGTTTAGCCATGCAAACCATCTCCTGAGAAAGAAAAGAATCATCTTCTCATTTAAATGCCTTAAATATACCAGGATTTGAGTAGGAAAACACCAGCCTCTCCCCTCAGGCCTCTCTTTATGTCACACCACAAATATGCGGTGCAACTCCCTCCACCTCTCTGAGGAGTTCTTGGCTCTGCTGGATTTGCCTCCCTGAGCCTCTCTGGAGAGGTTCGATAGCCACAGAAAGCGACAGGGCCTGTCAGCAAACGGCTGCGATGCTGGGCTTGGCCATGCATTCCTGACAGCCGCCTCTGCCCACGCAGGGCCCCTTCCAGCCCAGTCCTCGGGGCCCTGTAACCTGGCAGCCTCCTCAGAGCAGACGTGCATTACCCCCATCCCACGCAGCCCGGGCCGTGCTCCGCCACAGGGCGCTGCCTTCGGATGGGGAACCTGTGGCCAGGAAGGAACCGGCCTCCCCGCTCTCCCCGCTGCCATGGTCAGAGGCTGGTGGGACCCAGGGGTGCCAACTCCCCCCATATCCCCAGCTTGGGCTCAGCAATGTCAGTGAAGAAGTCGGCTTCACAGGAGAGGAGGAAAGGCGCTGCCAGCATGGTCTCAGCTGGGAATTGCAATGCCTTTGGTTTCCAGAAACATTGAGCACTTACCTCCCTTACCCCTTGGGAGATGCATAGCTTTATCAATGCAGTGGGTACACACCTAAATGGATTCTTCCTTCTCCACGCCGCTCTCCTTATGCCCTCGGCAGCTCCTGGGATTCACGCTCACTCATGCCTCCGGATTGCATGGAGACGTGGGCTTTGCAAGAGCACGTAGCAGGACCAATGTCCTGCAAAAATCAGAGCGCAGGAGGCAGCAGTTAAAAGAGGCAGAAGCTCCTGCTGCTGCAGAGCCTGAGCACCCAACACGGCCAGGTCCACCGCAGATCCCATCCCTTTGAACCAAATCCTTAGCAGTACCTCTTCCCCCCACACCTGAAAAGCCCCGAGGCAAAGGGCCTGATGCTACAGGGATGGGCAGAGACCCTCAGGGCAGCTGGAGGTGCATCACAGCACACCGACTTATTTCACACCAGTGCCCAAACGGGTTTTCGCTGGTAACGACCTTCAGCGCTGCCACCCCCAGACTGCGAAGTGCGACAGTTGTGCTCTAAAAACCTCAACCGGAGAAGATAAACCTCCCAAGGAGAACTGGATGGATGGAGAGGGTGTAGGGGTTTCCACATGTTTATTCTGTGGTCTCCAACTCTGCCAAGACCAAACTAAGCTCGACAGCATCGAGCACAGAGTACAGCCATGCCCGTGTCAGCATTGAGCTGCCCTACACAGGTCCAAGCCCTCCCCGCGCCCAAGCAAAGGAGAATTCAGATCTACAATAATTACTGTCTTTCAACAGGAGTGAGGCTGATCCAATCCCACATTTCAAAGATCTAACAAATCCCAACGTCATCCCTCCTTCCCCAGCAACTCTTCTTGGACTCCTAAAGGTGAAGCCTAGACCTGTGCAAATAGCTGTCTATCCTTTAAAGATCAAATTTAAAAATTAGGAAGAGGAAAAATTTTTCTCTTTAGGTCAACCTAGAACGAAAACTTTCTATTTGTCACAGCAAAACATTTTTTTTTCCCTTAAGTGGAGACAATGAAAACATTTTGTTCTCCCCAAAATAAAACATTTCTCTGCTTTCAAATGCATGTTTGAAGGCACTTGCGGTCCCCTGCTTCTTTAATTAAAGGCAGGCAAATTTCAAATGGAGAATGTCAGAGTGTAATAAAAAGTTAAAGCATTTAATTTCAAGCATATCTTAAACAAAGCCTGCAGTTTTTCATCCCCAAAATACTTTAGGGTTTTTTTCACTTCAAACTTTGGTTCAAGTTGTAAATAATTTCAAAGGAACCAAAATAACTTTTATTTTCCCTAC
>NW_010558728.1:41361-45352 GCF_000687285.1 Phaethon lepturus
TCAGCCAGGCTAGCTTAAAGTGATTGGAGCCAGACTCTTCTCGGTGGTGCCCAGTAAATGGACAAGAGGCAAGGGCCATGAGTTGAAATAGAGGAAATTCACTTTAAACAGAAGAGAAATTTTATATTATTTATAACTGTAAGGGTGATCAAACTCCAGAGTAGGTTGTACAGAGCGGTTGTGGAGTCTCCGTCCTTGGAGATAATCAAAACTCAACTGGACACAGCCCTGAGTAATCCAGTTCCTGTGATATTGCACTTGAGTGTTTAAAATAAAATGCACGTTTCTTACCCTCATAAACAAAGAGAAAACCTGTAACCTCTGCCTGATCTGTAAGAGGGAAAAACAGAAGGCAGATTTGTAAAAGAGAAACCCACGGGCATTTAAAAGGAGCCATCCTGTGAGCAGCCCATCTGAACAAGCCGGATTTCTGCAGACCTTACGCCTCCTGCTCAGATCCTCCGGTGTCCGGTAAGGCGTAAACTCTGAAAAGCTTCTCCCCGAGCCGAGTATTCAAAGCGTACTGTGCCTGTGTGGATCCTCTGCAGTTTAGGAAGAGGTTTAGCTCGTGCTGGAGCATTGCACTCATCAGGGCACCCGTTCCTTTCCTGGTCACCTCAGAAGACCTCGATAGCCCCACAAGCTTGAGCCTACTGTCAGCTTGCATTGAAACTGGCCACCATCAGCATTTGCTGGGTGCCATCAGCTGTGTCACCACCATGGAACAGGCTCAAACATGCTAGTGACTTCGGGAAAATTTAAGAAATGCCCAAGCTTGTCAAAAAGGGGTAGAAAGAAGGGTAAACAGTCTATGAATATTCATTCTTTAGGTTTTTGGACAGTGTTAGGATCTGTGGCCATCTCTACCTGAAGACCTCTAAGAGGGTCAGGAGACAGGAGTGTGAATGGAGAAAGAGCTCTGAGTATGAAAATCTCAGCCCTGTTCATCCCTGGACCTCCCTCTCTGGGTTGCTCTGCCAGATGCAAACATTTTAATGTCTTGGCCATTAAGAAAGACATTTTAAATGCCCTAAATTTCAACCAGACTCTTAGAAACTACACAGACATGCATGCAAACTTTGCAAATGTGCATGCACATGAACAAGCCACAGCCCTGCAGTGCGCACATTGCAGGCTCCAGCAGCCTGTCCCGTACAGCATTTGAGGAGGGTTTGAGTTTAGTTGCCGGGAAAGCTCCACATCCCCAGTTTGCCCAGTGAGTGTCTCTTACTCCTTTCCTTTGCAAAGGTCCTTGGTCCAGCGGCAGGACCTTTTCAATACTGGCTTCTGAAAAAAGCATCTCAGCCCGTCCTTAAGGAGCCATCACTTACGCTGGGGCCAAACTTACCATTTCTGCTTTCCCCTTTGGAGAAAGCCAGTGGGACACTTCCACTGCTCAGCCCCAGCCATCTCCTGGTGCAAAGTGACATCTACAGCCCGATTCCCGCATCTCCCGTCGCTGCCAGAAGCGACATTTCCCGCAGGCTGGGGGAATCCACCGCCCTCCCGTGGCAGACTCCAAAACAGGTTGTCTTTGATTTCCACCAATATACAAGAAACAGCTGGATTTGCTGTAATAATAATAATAGCAGCATTTTTGAACAATCAATCATTTCTATCACGGGTTCATACAGGTAGGAAAGTAATCTAGAGCTTTTGGGTTGTTGGTGACCTGCAGGACTGCAGAAAGTCCCCATCAGCACAAGCTCTCACTGCCTAAAAATGAGCATCAAAATCAGGGAAATAAAAGGAAGATGCTCACGTGACAATCTGTGTCTTTGCAAAAGTGACATACCGTCCTTCTCTCCCCCTCATGTGGGTATTTGGCTCACAGATTGGAAAAACACACTATTCCAGGTGAGAGGAGCATGTGGAGATATGAAAGAGACTGGAGCAGATTAAAAAAAAAAAGCTTCTTGGGAAAGCGCCCAGCACCAGGAAGGCCCTGACCCTGCAGAATACATTCCCTTGCCTTGCTACTGCCTCCTCCAAATCGGCAGGACTCTGCAGGAGTTGGGCTCAGCACAGGAGAATTCCTGGAGGAATTGCAGTGCTGGAAAATCATCTTGGTGCAGTATTCACTTTATACATCCCAGCATACGAAAAGAAAATGGAGTCCCAACAAAGCCAGTTGGTCTGGCAAGCAGAGATGGGCTAACTCAACTCATCAGTATGTGCTCAATGAAATACCTCCATGACCAGAAGGATGGGGTTTGGAAAAAGTACACTTGCTCCAAGTTGCAGGACTGCAGCCAGTAGATGGCATTCATATGCTATTGTATGCATACATACGCTATTATATTCTATCAGGCTTAAACTCCCTTGTAAAACATGGTAAGAACATTTTTCATATAAAAATGAAGGTAAAAGGCAAATATTCACCTTAGCCGGAGATGACCCTGCTGACTTTGATAATTAAGTTTGGAGCCATCAAGTGTTACAGACTTCCTGGCATCTCTTCCTGTCCCCATGGATCTTCTGTCTGCTTCTAATGCAGAAACATGTAATATAGATAAAGAAATATAATGCATCCCTAAAGCATCTGTAAATATCGTTTTTTATCCTGGACCACAGGGATGCCCAAAACGTGACATGCGAGCAAGAGATACTCCACCGTCCCTCTGAGGTCTGACCCAGGATCTAGCAGGCTGACCATGCACATGGCTAGGAGCTACCAGCATTTGACTAGCACTGATGTGTGTTGCATTCTTTATGGTGGCATCCACTGGATTGGGGAAATAGCGTCCTCAGCACCTCATCCTGCAGGAGCCACTCATCCATCCACAGGGAACAACAATGTCCGCATGGAGCTACACCACTTGTGTTTGTAAGGGCTGGAAACGGGCCATCTCCCTGCCGAGGTACCAGAGGTCCCCGTTCCCCACATGTGGGACACGTGGGCACCCAGCAGGGACATGCGGTTACAGGAGAAGGATGGAATGGGTGAAGTGATGGGAGAGGCACGGTGTGTCCTAGGTGGGCAGCCAGGGAGCATGCCAGAGCAGAGTCTTGCGAGGCACTGACTTTACCCGCAGCGCAGCACATCAGCCCTTCTCCTGAGCCTGCAGACCTCGGCTGGCGCTGCCGAGACTGCACAAGAGCCAGGACCAAGACAAGACTCCTTACCGTAACCAAAAAAGAGGTGCAATAGGTAGAGTCCCGCTTCCACCACACAGCACTCCTCCGTCTCCCCACTGTGCACTGACTTTCAGATCCCCACAAGCCCCCGTGCTGACTGAACAGGCCTGAGAAAAAAAAAAAAATAAATTAACCATCTGCTAATGATGCATGTGATTTCAGGGACATCCCAGGGCAGCAGGCACAGGCAGACTGCACAGCCCTGCTCTATCAGTTGATATAAGAGAGATCTCCTCTCTCAGACCATTTCTGCTAAGATTCAGAACACAAACCCTTGCTCTTCCTTCACTGGGGGGGGTCACTATTAAAGCTGGAGCTACCTTCCTCTTTGTACAGCACCAAGCACGTTGGCCGGATGATGCAAACACAAGGGGGATTTTTGACAGCAGACGTCATCAAACTAACCCTGGCAAGAAGAGTCAACAAACCAACCCCTGCCTCTACCAGCAGCGGCGTTGAGGCTTTGGCCTGAGCTGGCGGGAAGGCTGTGTGCTGGAGCCCAGGAACCAGAAAGCAGAGATCTGAGCCCAAGTCTGGAGCAGGTGAAAAATCACTGCTTCTTCATTCACTTTTAGATTTGCAAAGGAACCAGCGAAGGCGTCTAGCTCAAATGCAGTTACAGTCGTCCTGAAAGCAAGGAACAGGAGCTGATCCCCCAGCACGAGGACGACCATCCGCTGGGTCTGTCTGTACAGCCCCTGGCACCAGAAGGGAGACCAGTGCCTGAGGTTTAGGTAGAGATCAGCTCTGCACATGCAAGGCAAGATGGACCATTAGATCCTGCATCCTACCACACGCTGAGGCCACCTTTTACTTTCTCAGTGAATGATGCACTGTATTAAAGTGCCCTCCC
>NW_010558729.1:0-313 GCF_000687285.1 Phaethon lepturus
CGCCCCCGCGGTGTTTTACCCTTGAGCGCTGCTGCTGCTACGGCTGCGCCTTTTGGGGTTCGGTGCAGCCCCAGGGTCTGCGCAGGGGTGGAGAGGGATGAAAACAACCTGGGCGTCCTCCAGGATGGCTAACAAATCCGTCAGGATGGCTTGAAAGTTTGGCAATCGCATCTCGTTCCCCGTTTCCAACATGGGGCCTCGTCCCCGTCCCTCGCACCTCCTCTCACAGCACCCCAAAAAGTCCTTGGAGGTCTCGTGTGTGCCCCCGGCCGTGGGCGGCACCCCGAGCCCCTCCGTCCGCCCTGGCACACTG
>NW_010558729.1:883-1433 GCF_000687285.1 Phaethon lepturus
TGGCCCTGCTGAGAAAATCAAAGGCTCCCTGGAGCTGAGGGTGCAAGGAGTCCTGTCCCGGGGCACCCCCAGCGTCGGGGGCCTTTGCCAGTGGTGAGGGTGCCTTTAGCTGCCCATTTTCTGCAGCGAGGAGGACACGAGTGGGGACTGTTGCCTTGCCACCCCACCAGCCCCCACCCCACCCTCGGCTCAAGACCAGCCCCGGGACCATCAGCTCCCCGCCTCGGGGAAGGCTTTCCTCCCTGCTTGATCGGATGAGCTGCTCTCAGGCCTGTTACTGGCCAAACTGGGACCCACTGGCCTGTGCCAAGAGCCTTTTGTGCACGTAACAAGCAGAGGAGCTTTCAGTGCAAGGCAGGGTCCTCCCTCCTGCCCCCCGGGGGGGCCGTAAACCGGCTGTGCAGTGCTAACCCAGCCCCCCAGGGCACCAGTTATACCCAGACACCCGCACGGGTTACGGGCTCTTTCTCCAAAAGCGAGCAAGAACCACCTCTCCTGCCGTTTGCACCCCGAGCCTGCAACACCACGCAGCGGGGGGGGGATGCATGGG
>NW_010558729.1:1564-4305 GCF_000687285.1 Phaethon lepturus
CCCGCCCCCCCGCGGGGGGGGGGGGGGATGCCGGTCCCCCCCGACACATATTTAAACCACTCGCCGGTCCCCGTGCCTCCTCCTCCCCGCTCCCCCAGGGCTTTGCTGTAGTGGGCAGCCTCAGGGGACCGAGCTCCGCTCAGCAAACCGCTCCTCTCCCTCTGCAACAGGGCCAGGAGCCGAGCAGAGGTGCCAAAAAGCACCAGGACAGAGCTCAGTGGCTCCCACCCGCCTGCCCCCAGCGGGGCTTGGCCACCCCGACGGGCTCAGCTCAGCTCTGCCTGCGGGAACCGCATCCCGCATCCCAGCCAGCATCCGCGCAGACGGGGAGCAGCTGCCCCGGCTCAGCCAGGGAGGCTGCGACGGCACGGAGAGGATAAACGCGTATCCAAGAGCAGGGCTGGCGCGTGCCCGCGCTGGGAACGGAGCTACCCGACGTCTCTCGACACGTAGCACTCAACCGCAAGACCCGTCTTTCCTTCCTGCGCAGATACACACCTACTCTCACACACACACGTGCGCACGCTCGCTCGCACAGGACTGTCCGTGCAAAGAACTCGACTACTGAACCCAACGGCTTCCCGCAACTTCGCCATCGCGCTCTGAAACGCTGCTAAATTACCGGCTGGAGAGAGGCCGGGGGAATTAAGCACCCAGATCCCGCCGGCGTGCGGCTCATCTCCCCCCAAAATCCCACCCCACCTCCTGGGGCTGGTTTTGGTCCTGTCGGTGCAAGTGCTGTGAACACCCGCATTTCTCCCTCCCGTGTTCAAGACCCTTCTTGCAGCAACACGCCTGGGTGAGGGAGCAGAGCGCAACCCGCGAGGAGTTTGGGGAGGGCACGGCCGTGTTAACCCGTTGTTGCTCCGACCTGCGAGACCCTGGGTTTCTTCTGCGTGGAACCTATGAGTTCCCACGATTAGGCTGGGGCAAACCTGAGTGATGGGGAATGGCAACGAGCTCTCCCCAGCCTCGAGAACAGTGGAAAATTATCCAGAGTTGAGCTTCGTCGTGCAACGGCGCAGCCCGACCCGCCGCAGTCCTGTCTTGGTGATGAAGGCGGGTGGAAAAACGGCGAGAAAAAAATCTTCCTTCCCCTCTGAAATGTCACCCTGGGCAAAGCCGCTGCGGAGACACCGTCCCCAGCATCCCCGCAGCCCCAGCACGAGGGTTTGCAACTCCCCCAGCCCCCCTGCACTAACTCTCTAGGAAATTGCCGTTAAAATTAGGGTCTCTGCAGCCTCGGCATCGTCGCTGGCAATAAAGAAATCGCAAGACAAGCGCTGCACGTGTTCATGCCGGTGCTTTCGGGGCCGGCAGCGTGCCTGGGCTGGGCTCAGGACCCAAAGCCCGGGTGCAGGGGATGCTGTGAGGGGAGCACAGCAGCCCTTCTCGGGGATTAGCAAAGGGAATTAAGCTCTGGCCTACTTTGGGATTTTCCTTAATTCCTTCAGATATTTCTACAGTGTTAAGCAGGCGAGCGTGGCTCGCAGGACACACATACAGTGAGTTTCTGGGGAGCAGCCGAAAGCTGTCGGCTGCAAAGGCAGCGGCTGAGCAGGAGGCACCTGGATCCCACTGCCTCTCCTCTAGACCCCTGCAAACAAAACCCTTAATTTTTGAACAAAATATCCCTCCCGTTGCCAAGCCCAGCACCTTCCCTGCAGTCTGTCCCGGGGAAAGCCCTATAAAATAGAGGGAATTGAAGAAAAGAGGTTTCTTTGCAGCGTTTCACAATTCATCTCGCAGGCTGGCAGCAGCTGCCAAGTCCTGACGCAACATCTCTCTGCATTTTGCGTGTTTCTAGCTCAGGTCTTTCCTCTGCATCGCAGCCCCCTGCTCCAACCGGCATTTCCAAGCCCGTTGCCAGCCTAAGAACCACAACGGGACACTTACACGGCAACAAAAAAGGACTCCCATCACATGCAAAGGGAAAAAAAATAAACTAAAAAAATCAACAATTATTGTCGAAGCCAAAGTGCAACCTGGTGGATTCAACCAAACCCCGACCCAAAGGGAGACAAAAAGGTTTTTAAAGCCACGACGGTTTTGATGAAGGGCTGAATGCAGGAGCGCTCTGCAAAGCTGCTGAGGGAGTGGGGGAGAGGGGAATTCAGAGACTTTTTAAAAGCGCTGTGTTATTTCTGGCCAGATCATCAAGGAGTTTTAGTTTAAAAATGCTCTGCCTGTACCTACCGACCCGCTGGCTGAACAGGAAGCAGAAACGTGGGTGCCCCAGCAAGCAAAATAATATAAACCGAGTTTGGGCTGTTAGTTGGCCATAAAAAGCATAAGAAACTGAAAACAACTAAAAATTAGATTTCTTCTCATTTTCACCTAGAAAATACATTTGAGCATTCACTCCCCCCACCTTTTTCTTTCTTTTTTTTTAAAGCGAGACGAGGCAGAGCCAGAGAACGTCACCAAAACCAGTGTAAAGGCAACAGCAACGTCTTATTAATCTTAATATTTAACAATTCCTCCGTGGGAAGCCAGGGGAGGGATGCAAAGCAAACCTGGACCCGCTCTGCCCCTCGCAGCCCACCCGCCAAGCCCCACGCCGGGGCCGTCCAAGCTCCCCGTCCCCGAGGACTCACTTTGAGCTGGGATTTGGAGACCTTGCCGCTCTTCTCCACATCCAGGGCGGTGAAGGCGTACCAGATGGACTTCAGCAGCTCGGCTCGCAGGTCCATGGCTACCGGCGGCGATGGCAGAGGCGGCTCTGTCGAGGCCGAGGATCC
>NW_010558729.1:4329-6319 GCF_000687285.1 Phaethon lepturus
GGGCGGCGGGCGACGCGCGAAGCAGGAGCGCCATCTGCTTGGGCGCGCCCCGGGGAAGCCCACGGGCCACATCTCGGCCCCACGGGCCACATCTTGGCCCCGCCGGTCCCCTGGGCTGCAGGTCTTTCCCCCCCGCTCCCCGTCACGGACAGATCCCCCACGCCGAGGGAAGCACAGTCCAGGGCTCACGGAGAACGAACAGGGCAGGGATTCGTAATCCTTTGCTAGCTCAAGCCTAGAGATCAAAAGCATTCGTGTTCTGCGGAGAGAAATCCCCTCCCTGACTCAAACAGCAGCTTCCTCTTCTGGCATTTAAATGAAGAGCTTCCCCTCGCAGCGGGAGCGCGGGCTGTGCCTTTTGGAGAGGCTCCAGCCCCGCTTGGTTTGGGATCAGTCACACCAAGGAAGGCGAGCAGCGATCTAGCCCGCTGCAGCCCTCCCGGGTTACACCCGTTCCTTGCCTGCAGAAACCTCTTCCTCTGCAAACTCCTCAGGTATATAAAAAAAAAATAAACACTTGATTGCTGGGAGCCTTGCGCTGGTGGTAGGTTTCTGGTTGGATTCAATGACCTGTAAGGTCTCTTCCAACCTGTGGTGCTCTCTGCGCTGGCTTTCTCCACAAACTGCCCGGGGCGGAGGGCGGCAGCACGGGGCCGAGGTTCCTCCGGCTGGGCTGAGGAAGCCAGCCCAGGTCTCTCTCCCCAGCTCAGAGGGCTGGCGGATGAGTTTGCAGACACATTTTGTTGTCTTGACACAATTCCCTAACCTAGGCTTGCAGGAGCCTTTGGAAGATCCAAAGGCTGATCGGAGATTCAAGAGACAGCTCTGAGTCCCTCTGAGACACACGCTGAAAGCTCAGAGGCTACAATTCTCTTGCTCACACCCTTCCTCAGCACTGTTTTTGGACAATTGCTGCACTTCTAGTAAATTCAACAAATCTCCTGAACTTCGTTAAATCTGCACAACAGCAACATCCATCCCACCCTCCCAGCCACTGGCCCCAGGGACTGAAAGGATGCTTATTTTTTATTTTAAAAGAAATTTTTTAAATTTGTTTTTATTTCAACTCAGTATTTACATCCAAGGCTAGCGCAGCCCCCAACAAGTGCCAGTTAGCTTTGGTGGAGGGAGTGCTCTGCTCTGCTCCACAGCGCTGAGTCTGCCCAAGAAGTTCGCTCGAGAGTGGAGTGTGATAAGGAGGTGGGAGAATCACTGTCGGAGCCAGCGCAGGCGCTCGCTCCAGCATCAGGAACTGCTCCCCACTCCAGACACCGAGCCCAGGACAGCCTGGGCTTGCTTCGACGGGGCTTTATTGCTTCTGGGCATATGCTGCCCACTTGCCCCTTACCTGGAGGAGTGGGGAGGAAAAGGGAGCTGTTGGACCATTCCTAGAGGGAGAGGGCAGGAAGTGCCTCTCCAAAAAAAATTTTCCACTCCTGGAGACCGCTGAAATCTCTGTGGCTTCACCTCTACTGCAGAAGACTGGCAGGTCTTGGAAATCTTAGCCATGAAGAAATAAATACTAGAAGACACAATCTGCCATCTCCTCCAGACAGAGCGAGTCGGTGCCCAAGGCAAGGAGCAGGAAAGCTGCTGCTCAGAGCCCAGGAAAACAGCAGAGCCTCCAGGAGAACACAGCAGCCAAGTATCTTCGACATCCCTCCATGGGGGGAAGAGCCCTTCGAACAGGGTCATGCCGCCAGCACCAGCTCTCACCGCCTGCGCGGCGCACAGGCTGGCTGCTGGTCTCAGGCGCCTTCCCTCACTCGTGCGCCGCATCTCTTCTGCACGCCAGCTGAGCCGGTGCCTGCAGCTCCCGAGGCCGCCATGGAGAACAGGCTCGGGTGGCTGCTGGTCTCAGGCGCCTTCCCTCACTCGTGCGCCGCATCTCTTCTGCACGCCAGCTGAGCCGGTGCCTGCAGCTCCCGAGGCCGCCATGGAGAACAGGCTCGGGGCGCCCGCTCTCCCCGCCCCGGAGGGTCCGCCGGGG
>NW_010558729.1:6353-15512 GCF_000687285.1 Phaethon lepturus
GGGGCCGGGCCCGCCAGCCCCCGGGGCCGCCATGGAGAACAGGCTCGGGCTGCCTGCTCTCCCTGCCCGGGAGGCTCTGCAGGGTCTCAGCACCCATTCTCAGACACGGCTGCGTCAAGTGTTACAGGTTCATGCTGGGCTGCTGCTGCGGCCATGCTGATGGCTTCCTCCAGGCTCTGCTGCTCTTCTAACTAGCGGAGGAAAGGGAGAGAGTTAAGAATGTCCTCCCGAGAGGTGGGCTCAGGAGGCGCGGGCTCGCTCAGGGCAGCCCCAGTGGGGCAGAGGTACGAGGGATTGGCAGTGGGTGACACAGGGAGAAAGCATCAGGGCACAACAGAGAGAGACACGTCTATGATGGGGAAAAGCTGTTTACAAAGGAGCGTTCTGCAATCCAAGGAGCACATCCCTGCTCTCCTCTATACACAAGGCATCTGGGAACTATGAACCCAGCACCCTGGGCAAGAGGAGATGCAGCAGAGCAAGAGGGTAAGCGCTGAAGCCAGGGAGTGGATGAGGGATCGTGGCAGGAGCTGTGCGGTACCTGCACTGCTATGTGGGTGCCACTGGCAGTAGCCAGCAACGCCACCTGCTGAGGATGGAGGGATGCGATGGCTGATTCTTCAGACACGACCGCCCCAGAAGTGACAATGGTGACCTAGAAAAAGTTAAGATAAAAACCAATCATGTTTTAAAAGCAAATGCAATTCCCTTCTAGCAGGCTGTTTCTCCGCGGGGAAAAGGGAAGGTCCCAGTTTTGTCTGTACCGGCTGCGTCTCGCTGCCATCCGTGTTGGCCACAGTCACGGTGTGTGTGTTGCCACCTGCCAGCTCTTCCTCAGGCACGGCGAGGGCACCGCTCTGCGTCACCATGCTGATTGCACTGCCCAGGGCCTGCAGCGCTTCCTGCGACAAACTGACCTGGGCAGGATAACAGCGGATGCTCTCAGCCAGGATGGCTTCTCAGGAAGCCTTACATAACTCCCGAGTTTAGCAACACAAAGGTCTCAGTAAGGATGAAATATTCTCTCCTGCTCTGCATGCAAGACCTAGGGCAGGGAGAACTTGAAGGACTTTACCCAGGGTCATGGACAGGATCAATGGAGAACTCACAGACCTCAGGTCTCCAGCCCTCCCCCTTCTACCAGACCTCCCCTTCCCGTTTAACATCTTCTCTCCAGGTTTTGAAGGGGCAGCTTGTGCATTGCTGCAGCAGGGAACACCTCAGCCTAAGAGGAAACAAGCGTTACTTGTGGCAGCTGTTTCCTTTGCCCCACGCCACAGAAGAGAGTTTTTCTCAGTCAGCACATGGGCAGCTGGTGGAGGGAAGTACAAGAAAAGCACTGCCCTATACAAACGATGAAAAAACAATCTCCAAATCCAGCCTGTGTCAGCAGAGATCGGGAGCTGCCTCTCAACAGCTCTCTGGGAGGCGAGGGCTGCCCCGTGCTGCACACAAGCCTGGGCAAACGCCTGCAAAACCATGTGCAGCAAAAAGGCAAGTCGGGGACCACAGGCCCGTTCTTTACCCTCCACATCAAGAGTGCAGCAGTGGGGTAAGGCTGTAAGGAGGGAGCCCTCATGACAGACAGAGCCCATGAAGCCCCAGGGTCTGTTTGACGCTGAAAAAAGCCTTAAAGAGAACTCCAAGGCTGGGTAGAGGCAGAATCTCACTCAGTTAACTGCTGTTCCCCACATGCTGGAGGCTATCAGTGTCCATACCTGCTCTGTCCCATCCTGAGAGATAAGTGAGACCTGCGTAGGCATACCATCTTCCTCTTCCTCTTCCTCTTCATCTTCCTCAATCTCTGACAGGAAAGCAATATGCTGGCTCTTCAGGGGGGAGCCTCTGTCAGCAGCAGCAGCTGAGTCAGGGAAGAGGGAAGAGCAAAAGGGGTGAGCGAAGCACTAATCAGAGGGTGAAAGCACACCCCAGACCCCAGGATCTGCCTGTCCCCTGAAGGGCCAGCACAGAAGAGTACAAGATCACGATGACAACCCAGTGCTGGCCTGGGAAGAATGGTTTTTACCTCTCCCTGTGCTACAGAACGGGCAGGAGTTCGTTCCCAACTGGTAACATACAGTGAGGACCATGGGGAACCCTTCTCTCTCATCTGTGACACAGATGTGGGTTTGACGGGGGAGGCAGAAGGGCACAGCACAGACCTGGGTCTGCGGGAGGGGAGGCTGCAGGCTCTTGCTGTCATCTCTTTCCCCATTGCCACATGGCCTGAGCCAGGTGATGGGGGACTGGTTGCTCACCCTCCAGCTGCTGCTGTTCGTAGAGGGCCTGTTCGCTCTCCTCCGTAGCCTCCAGCTCGCCATGGCTGCTGCGCTTGTGCATGGCCAGCGTGGAGGTCTGGCGGTAAGTCTTCCCACAGCTATTGCAGGTGTAGGGCTTGCAGTGCGTGTGGACCACATGGTGCTTGTAGAGGCTGGAGTACTCGGTGAAGCGCTTTCCACAGCCCGGCACAGTGCACATGTACGGCTTCTCTCCTAGGGCAGAGGCCACAGAGCAGACTTTAACCCACTCACCCTCCTCATGCTCTGGGAAGGGATTCCGCATCAAGAAGGAATAGCTGGAGACAGACCACTGGAACAATAATCCACCCAATAAAGCAATCCCTATTTCCTTTAACTACCTGGCTACCCCCGGAACTACCCCTGCAATGCCTGGCCTGGAAATGATCCGATTTCCCTGCTGCCACATGCCATCAGTGCAGCCAGCTGACTGGCGAGGAGCCGTCTGCGTTCCACCCTCTCCTCCTCTTACCTGTGTGGATTCTCATGTGGTTCTTGTAATTGGTGGCACTGGTGAAGCCCCTTCCGCAGTTGGGCTCTGGACACATGTACGGCCGCTCGCCTGTGTGCGTTCGGATGTGAACCTTGCGGATGTTGGATGTGGTAAAAGAGCGGCCACAGCCCACAAAGGGGCACTTGAAGGGACGCTCACCTGCATTGACAGAGCAATGTGGATCACAGTCCTGCTACAACACAGCTGCCTGGAATGCCCTGGACACCTGTGTCCCTTCACTCCTCCCCAGTATGACAACAAGGAGACCTCAGATCAGACCCAGCTGCTGGCATATTTCCTCTAGCAACATTGGCATCCCTACCCCTTTTGCTCTGCCGTTCGTACCTGAGTCGAGAATCCCTAGTACTACCTTCTACTGCCCATCTACTTCTGTCTGAAGACAACTTCAGTCCTGCCTTGCTTCACCAAAGATGCAAAAAGACATGTCCTGCACAAAGGCTGAAGCAGTACTTTATCTTGGAGGCCCTTTCAATGAGGAGCTCAGTTCTCCTCCTGTACTGCTCACCTGTGTGTGTCCGGATGTGTTTCTGTAGATCCCCAGAGGTCTTGAAGGCTTTGCTACACACATCTTCTGGACACTTGTATGGTTTCTCACCAGTATGTGTTCTCATGTGGCTCTTCAGCCCGTATCCTGTCCAGGAAAGAAGTCATGATTAAATTTTATAACGAGAAGGAAATAATACAGCAGGCTGCGTACCACCTCTCAGTTCATGCATTTTTGAACGTCTGTCCTCTGTCTGCAAAGCTGAAGGGGAAGAAATATCCAAAAAGCCTCACAACACCACTGACAACTTGGCTTCTTTCTGTAGCTCCTTTAATCTGTCCATAATCAATCAAGTCCCGGGCAGTCTCCCACACTGCAATTCCTTCTCAGAAGGCTTTAAAAGCTATGCTTATTGTGCTTTGCTGGAAAAAAGCCAGGAACAATACTCAAGAGTGGTTTGGACCAGAGAGAAAACAAAATTTGCTCAAGAGAGAAATCATTACCTGTAGCAAATGCTTTCCCACAGCTTGGGAAGTCACACGTATATGGCCGGTCACCTGTGTGAGCACGTTCATGTACCTGGAAAAGAAAGAACAGGTCCCTAAAATGAGGTCCAAGACAAGGAGGAAGGAAAACAGTGTGGAGAAATCTGGCTGCTGGAGAGAATCTCAAGTTCTCTGTTGGATTTCACCTTGGCCAATTAACACATCTGGATCTCTTAGGGAGTCAAGCACACAACTCAGCCTTTTGTATAGCAGCGTTCTGATCTGGCACTGTAACACAGGGATACGTCTGGTCTGCCAGACTACATGTTACCTGCTTTACCTTTAGGTGGTGGGCTGTGGTATAGAGGCGGCCACAGCCTTTGTACCCACAACGGAAAGCTCTACTGCCAACCTGCTGCCCCTTCTCACTGCTGTGCACTTCCTCCTCCTGCAAATATAGAGACATACGGAAACTAATTCAGCGAGCCACTACAGCAGGCTTTGCAAAGCCCATACAAATAACTTCCCTACTTGCTATACATATTCACTCCTTCAGTTACGCTCACAAAAACACGTTCCTGTAAACTCAGCTTGTACGCACATCATAGAATCATTTGGTGCATAAAATCACATGGTGCAATCCAGGTGACAGGGCAAGAGTCTAGGGGCCAGGATTTCCCATTCACACCTCCAGACTCACTGGGTCTTCTCAGACACATAACTCACCTCTCTCTGCTTCACTTAGGTCATTTGTAAAACTTGCAGCTAATATATTTGCTAACCTTGCAGAGAAGCCACAACGCTTTTTTAATTACTAGCTGGCAAAGTGCTCTGCATCGAGGAGCTCGGCCTAGTTTCAGAAATGCATCACTGAAAAATTCAGACCTGGGGAGGGATGTAGCTGGAGTTCTCACTCTTCATATGGCAGGTGCTTGTAACTCCCTCCTCTTCTTCGTCAGACACCTGCAAGCAAAGAGGCATAGGCACTGTTCATAGCTCCCTGCACAGCACGGAGCAGGCGAGCAACCCATGCCCTAACTTAGCCACTCCTGACATGTAAAAGGTTGGTCTTGTTCTGCTGCCTGAATCATCTGTGGAAGAGAATATCATACCCAGGTGGCACTATGAGAAACCTGGCAATCAGAAGGAGAGCACCTTCAAGGAGGGACATATAAAGCAAGAAAAAAAATCCAGCTGTATCACTGGAGTGATAAATCAGTGCCTGCAGTAGGTTAAGGGTAAAAAGCCCAGCACTCTGTAGGAACTAGCTAGAGGGTCCTGCCCCGCTCTAGGTCCTTAACCAGCTCTCAGTGGTAGCACTCTCACAGGAGCCCTGTCCAGTTTCTCTTCTCAAAGCTGGCATTGCTGAAAAACAGACATACAGAAGTACTAACAAAGGGAGGACACTTAAACCCCAGGCCAAATGTGGACTACTACACCAGCCCCTCAGTGCCGCTGGCAGACCATGAAAGAAGCGTTGTGTCCTCACCTTATTGGCATACTGCTTTAATGCATTAATGTCCTCAACATCAAAGGCATCATCTTTCTCCTCTCCAGCCAATTCCTCTAGCCCAGTTTCTGCCTGTACTTCCAGGATGGTGCTGCCAGGTGGCATGATGACAGGACGATGTATATAGGCAGTGGAGCCATCCTCCAGCTGGACGGCCTCGAAGGTGCTGGGGTCATAACTTTCTGCAAAAGGAAACCAATAAAATCAAATGTAAAAGAGCTGCTGAGTGCAAGGCACTCTTCATCTCCCTAGGCTACCTACAGCCTTGGAAATCTGTGACACTTGGCAGTTTCTACTGCAGCTGCCAAGGGAAGAACAGGGAACATGCTTTACCTTTAGCTGTGTTGTGTATGTAGGCCATACTGCCATCTTCCAACACTACTGGTTGACCATCTTCAAAAGCTACAGACTCTGAAAGAAAAGAAAAAAATCCACATACCTTATTAGTAGACTTGGTGAGTTTCAAGTGACCTTTTAAGAACTGAAAAGGGAGGCTGCATACAAGGAGCTTGGGAGGGCGAAGGGAGGACTGCCCAGAGCAGCAGAGTTCTTTCTACCTGCCCTTTTACACCTCACGGTGGCTGGGGAGGATTACTCTATGCCGCTCTGGTTCCTGCCACATGAAATGAATTCTCATAATCTCTCAAGATTAATTAATGCCACCTCATTTCGGAGGTGACATTGGCTGATGGGTCAATAACCAAGACGACACTCCTTCCAACAATCCCCACCGCCCTCCCTGCCCAACACCTATTCCAGAAGTAATATATTATCTTAGAGTTCAGAGGAAATTCCTGTCCAACTGCTCCTAGATGAAAGAAACTTTATTTGGGCCCTGTCGTTGGCACAAACACAGCACACAGCTTACTGGCCTTGCTTGTAGACTTGTAATCGGTCAGACTGACAACTGTGAGAGCGCCCACAGGTGAAACAACACTTAACAAACATTTGCTTACACCACCAGCAAATTTGCCTGCTTGTAAGATTGCTAAAAACTTTGCAGAAAATCACGTGTTCTATGTCCTCGCTCATCCAGCCTCAAAACAAAGGGCAAGAAAAAACCCCCACACCTATATGGACCTCTTAAACCTAGAGCTAATAGAGGAGCCTGATTGTTGGAACACAGATAACTGCAGTTACATCTACAACGTCCTTCTAAAAAGAAAGAGGTGAATTTATGTCCTCACCTTTCTGAACTGTCACCTGATGGATATAAGCTGTAGTCCCATCTTCAAGTTCAATGACTTGCCCTTCAATCAGTTTTTCACCTGAAACATTTTAAAAAATGCCATCAGCACTGTCTACAGAGTCCAGTCTTTCTGGTCCCATGAGCTGTTCCCTTTGCCACATCTTCACAAGGAAACCAGTCCCACAGAAGACAGCAAAACAGTTACTTATAAGCTGTTATTTACCAGGCTTTCCCCTGAATAGCCACAGAGGCACTGCACTTCCCAGAAATGCTGGAGCCTCCCTTTCCTAGACAGGAGGATACCAGACAAAGAACCTCAGTCATCACTTGTTTACACACTGCCCTTCACAGCTCTGTAAGCCAAGAAGCAGAAAGAATGATGTGTACTAAGCGTTTTGGATCTAAAGTAGAAAGCAATTATTCTTGTGCCGGAGAAAAAAAGTCAACTGGGAGCTTTCAACAGCATCAGCAAGGGCCTGAAGATTTATTTTCTCTCCTTTGGTGGAGGATCAACTTTTGGAAAAAAATTACAGACCCTGAAGTGTTGCTACCCTTGACGGGTTGTGAAGCCTGGGCTCTTATAATAGTGTAACTCTGAGTAACCCTGTAGTAGTGTTTTAGTTACCAAATTACTTGATGCAGGGAGGACATTGCCCTATCCCACTTGAACACGAGGAATCCAGTTGCTTTCAGCTGATGCACAATGGGGGGGGCGTGGTGTGTGGCACAAAACCTAGCGGTTTCAAGACAGTCCAACTCCACACGTGTAATAAACTTGCAGTGAGTTTGCACAGAAAAGAAAGCAAGACAGCAATCCCCAGGACACGAAGCCTTGCACCCCAACCGTCCTGTTTCACAGGCTGGGAAACAGCATGTTCCTTTTCTCAGGAACAGTGGTGAAGGAAGGAGCACCTCACAAACACCAAAATAAGGGGAGATGTTGCATTTGGCACTGATTATCGCTTCAGTTAACCAACACTGAGCTCTGCACCCCTTTGAGTGAGAACAGCACTTACTGTGAACCAAATCCTATGCATCTCAGTGAAGTAAAACATCCTGCTTAGCTTCAGGGGAAGTTTTGGTTGAAGAGAGTCCTGCAGGCCATAGCGTGAACTCTGTTTCCCCAGTTACCCTGGAGGGCTCACTCTAGTCTGAACAGAACCTTCATCTTCTACAGCAACAGCTCTGCCATCTCCAAAGCTTTATTTCCAAACCAGAGGCATGTTTATTTCTGCTGCATCACTCCTCTGTGCAAATCTAACAGATAGCTGCTAGCTTCCTGTACCAAGCAACCATATAAGATATATGAGAGTTTGCGTGCCATGAGGGCACTTTTGATAAGTCTGACTTTAATTTCACAGGGTCAATCAAGAGACTTTTAGACTTTGCAGCTCAAAGGAACCGTTACCTTTGACAGCCTGCTGAATGTAGGCTGTCGTCCCGTCACTAAGGGTCACTGCTTGCAAGCCCAAGCTCTCCATCCTGCCCAGATGACTGGTCCTCAGACATGAATTTCACTTTACTCAGTGTGCTCGCAGAGAGCACTGGAACCCAGAGCAAGAGGTTTGGGGAACAGCGAGTCGTCGTCTTTGTTGCAAGCCTTCAATAAAAAGTACAATTCAAATTTTATTTTCTCCCAACACATATATACTCACTTTTGCACATCAACAAAAGCTTGAATGACAAACTATTTTTGAGATTATAAAGGATTAAACTAGACAAAAGATGCACCCCTTCCCATACCAATGGCAGGCAGGGCTAACAACCTATTCCACAGAAAAATACAAGATAAAGCTTATCAAGTCTGTGAACTGACAGGGTCTTTTTAGAGATAGTGTAAATGCCACATTCAAGCCCTTCCCATCCTCCAAATGATTTGCAGGAAAGGTTTCAGAGTACTTTAAAGTCTGAACCTACAGGCTGAGGGTGTCCTGTGCTCCAAAAGACAGGGGCAAGATGATAAGCTTTATCTCTGGAAGCCTCCTCATTCTCCCTTCCCTTTCCTGTCTAATTCCTGGCCTTCTGAGGAACAGAATTTTGGGCCATAAGCAGATGATGGATAAGATGATAACCTTCACACCCCCCACAAGAACACTTTGCTACAGAGGCACTCTGCTGATAAATAATCTTTAAAAGCAGCTGCAGTGTATTCTTCAGGAGTAATCTCTGAGATAGCCTAATGTCTTATTATTTTGACTTCCAGGAACAAGTCTGACCACTCTGTCTGCCACTGCAGCACCCAGGTGTGCAGGCAGGCTTTGCGCCACGCTTAGTGCCCTCTAACCCCAGTGCTCCCTACACCCCCCAGACAGCTCCACTCCAGCTGCAGCAGATTCTGCCTGGTTTGAGGGCTGACACCTCCTGAGAGGCATTGCAGTTCGTTTCCCAGCACAGGCTCTGTCCCAGCAGTGTCGCTGGGGCATCGAGGCTCCTTTGAGCTGCTTTGACTGCAATGCAAACCCATGTAAGCGCTGCTGGAGGGGCCGCGACTCCCTGGAAGGGATGAGGCAGGCGCTGTCTGAGGAAAGCCAGGCGTAGGCTGCGGCGTGAAGCCACCCAGGCGGTGACAGCGGACGTGCCTCCCGTATCAGGGCGGGCTGGGGACAGGGCAGGGCCTGGCGCCCTGAGGGGCAGGATGGGGCCCGGCGCGATGGCGAGCCTAGAGGGGAGCGGCGGGGCG
>NW_010558730.1:0-5732 GCF_000687285.1 Phaethon lepturus
CCTCATGAGGTTCAGCAAGGCCAAATAGAGGATCCTGCACCTGTGTTGGGGCAACCACTGGCATCAGTACAGGCTGGGGCATGAAGGGTTCGAAAGCAGCCCTGCCAAGAAGGACTTGGGATGCCGGTGGATGAAAAGCTGGACATGAGCCGGTAGTGTGCGCTCGCAGCCCAGATGGCCAATGGTGGGCATGGTGGCATTGGGTTAACGGTTGGGCTTGATGATCTTGAAGGTCCTTTCCAACCTTTGTGATTCTGTGATTCTGTGTTCAGCCAAATTAACAAAGTAGTTCTTGTTCAGAAAAGCTTTATTTTATTAGCACTATATAAATGAAAGTTTAAAGCATTAAAAATATGCCACGATTACCAATCATTTTCATAGCAAAAAACTTTTCAAATATTTTTTTTTAACACAAAGCAGTCATTGCAGTTTATTTCCTCCTAAAAACCCAGAGCCAGTTACTACATTGCTTTATGAATTACAAGCATCTAGTGACTTTTTTTTTTCCTGGTGAAGTAGAGCAGCAGTAACAAGCTGAACATGACAGTTATTTAAAAATAATTTACTTGATAAAAAAAGATGACAAAAATGCCAATTTCATGTGACACGATTCATGCTGAAGCAGTGTTTTCAGATATTTTTTACCAAAGAAGTATATAAAAGTTTAAAGGTGAAAAGGAGTATGGGGAATCTACTACTGGACAAATAAGTGTATGTATCAAAAGATTTTGCTAACCAGTCTGACACATAAATGGCACATGATGCCAACTTCTATTATAGGCTTTATAAATGGTGACAGCCTGGAGAAACAAGAATTGTTTTCCAAGAAGACAGTTTCTGTTGCATTCTATATATTTTTCCCAAGGATCAGAAAAACACCAACAACAACACTGCAGTCAGGAAGCAAGTCAGTTTTACAGTCACTGGTCTTGTGGCCTATCCATAGGACTGGGTGCCAGGAATGTTTTAACCCTAGATACACTTAGAGTCCCTCACTTTTGTGAAATGCACTTCAAGTATTATATGCATTTCCATAATGATATTTAGTGCAAAATTTCTTGTTTACATACATATAATGATAGAATCATACAGCCTTTGGGTTGGAAGCAACCTTTAAAGGTCATCTAGTCCAACCCCCCTGCCATCAGCAGGGACATCTTCAACTAGAGCAGGTTACTCAGAGCCCCATCCAACCGGACCTGGAATGTTGCCAGGGATGGGGCATCTACCACCTCTCTGGGCAACCTGTGCCAGTGTTTCACCACCCTCAGTGTGAAAAATTTCTTCCTTATGTCTAGTCTAAATCTACCCTCTTTTAGTTTAAAATTATTACCCCTTGTCCAAAAGGGCAAAAGGCCCTGCTAAAATGTCTCTCCCCATCTTTCTTATAAGCCTCCTTTAAGTACTGGAAGGCTGCAATCAGGTCTCCCAAGAGCCTTCCCTTCTCCAGACTGAACAACCCCAACTCTCTCAGCCTTTCCTCATAGGAGAGGTGATCCATCTCTCTGATCATTTTTATGGCCCTCCTCTGGACCCTCTCCAACAGGTCCATGTCTTTCCTGTGCTGAGGGCCCCAGAGCTGGATGCAGTACTGCAAGTGGGGACTCCCCAGAGTGCAGTAGAGGGGCAGAATCTCCTGCCTCAACCTGCTGGCCACGCTTGTTTGGATGCGGCCCAGGATACGGTTGGCCTTCTGGGCTGCGAGTGCACACGGCTGGCTCATGTCCAGCTTTTCACCCACCAGTACTCCCAAGTCCTTCTCGGCAGGGCTGCTTTCAATCCCTCCATCCCCCAGTCTGTACTAATACTGGGGGCTGCCCTGTCCCAGGTGCAGGACCTTGCACTTGGCCTTGTTGAACCTCATGAGTTTCACACGGGCCCATTCCTCGAGCTTGTCCAGGTCCCTCTGGATGACATCCCGTCCCTCAGGCATGTCAACCACACCACTCAGCTTGCCATCTGCAAACTTGCTGAGAGTGCACTTGATCCCTCTATGTCATTGATGAAGATGTTAACGAGTACTGGTCCCAATACAGATGCCTGAGGGACACCGCTCATCACTGCTCTCCATCTGGACATTGAGCCATTGACCACTACCCTCTGGATGCAACCATCCAACCAATTCCTCATCCACCCAATAGTCCACCCATCAAATCCATATCTCTCCAATTTAGAGAGAAGGATGTTGTGGGGGACCATGTCAAATGCCTTACAAAGTCCAGGTAGGTGACATCCATAGCTTTTCCCTTGTCCACTGATGTGGTCGCTCAATCATAGAAGGCCACTAGGTTGGTCAGGCAGGACTGCCCTTGGTGAAGCCATGCTGGCTGTCTCGAATCACCCCCCTGTTCTCCATGTGCCTTAGCATAGCTTCTAGGAGGATCTGCTCCATGATCTTCCCAGGCACAGAGGTGAGGCTGACAGGTCGGTAGTTCCCAGGGTCCTCCTTGCTACCCTTTTTAAAAACGGGTGCAATGTTTCCCTTTTTCCAGTCTCCAGGGACTCCACCTGACTGCCATGACTTTTCAGATATCATGGAGAGTGACTTGGCAACTACATCAGCCATACATCAGCCAATTCCCCCAGGACTCTGGGATGCATCTCATCAGGTCCCATAGAGTTATGTATGTTCAGGTTCCAGCTGGGAACAGAACTGGTACCATCCCACAAAACTGAATATATCTCTAAACAGGACTTTTTGCTACATGTTAATACTTTATGACTTTACTAAAAGTCCATTAATAACTTTTAAACTATCCTAATAACAAAGCTGTTGTACTGTTCGCCTGAGTCCGGTCAATGCTTAGCCTCAAATGTATTTATTTAGCTAACCAAGCAGGTGGATTAGTAAAGAAAAGGATTAAAAAAACACCTGCACAGAGTCTTTGCAGTTTTGCTTTCTTGAGGGAAAAATATGTGGGTGAGAAGAAAACATCAGTATTAATAAATGTGTAAAATACATCAATGGCCTGACATTTGCTATGAACTGTATATATGTATGTCTTAAAATAGATTCAGTTAATAACGGAGAAAAGAAATAAAGAATTTCAGGGCTAATCATGTTTGTGAGGCAGCAGGTTTACATAGTTTGTTTGGGTTGTATACTGTTCCTGGTTACATGGTTAGAGGATCTCTGGTGACCAGTGAAGCAATTCTAAAGTAACAAAAGCAGAGATTGATTTTTAGTGTTTTAATGAAGAATTTACTTTACCCAAACTAGAATAGTTCAAAATCAAGAAGTTTTCATGATTTTTGTCTGTATTGGAAATACCATCCTTGAAAGCAGTGCGCTGAAATGTAGTATTCCTGGTATATCCCTGGTATACATTGGTACTTACTGTGGACCTCCTAGATAATTGGAAAAGGGGAGAGGATCTCAGAAAGACTCTAAACTGTGATCTGTTATTAGTACCAACCCGTAGGTCCTTTGCTCTAGGCCACAGGACTCAATAATGACAGTACAGTCCCTCCCATACTTACATATGGTTGGTTGTTCAGGGCATTCTTAGAAAAAGATTTTAGGTGGAATTCCTATTCTCAGATGAACAAACTGGAGTAAGACTTCCGCACCTGTATTGAAGAAACTAAATGTAGTTGTTCTTACTTACAAAAGTACAGAGAAATCACAGCTTTTGTGTTTTGATTTGAAAATCTGTCCTTCTGTGTTAGAACTTGATGGGTTTTGTCTTTTTTTTGCCTGTGCTGAAGTTGCTCATCTTCTGATTGTAGAACCACAACCATGAAATAAAAGAGGAATCTACAGGACTTCCAGCACTGAGCAATTTCTGCACATTGGGATTTCCGTGTATACCAGTAATTCAAGAATTCAAGCCCAACTTGATTTATAATAGCCTAATAATATATAGAAAAGTGTGCAAGGTCTGTGCTCTTTCTTCTATGATGTCAGTTTCAGTCAATAGCAGGAATTTACCAATGTAGTCTAACCATAACACATCTATTTTTAGGTAAGCAAAAGGTGTCCTTTTAAGGGTAGCAGTGCTTGCTGTCATAGCAGTTAGATATTCTCTGATGTCAGAGACAAATGAAAGATTCTAGGGGGGCAGGTCAGTAGGAGACAACACAATTAAACAAGATTAACAAACCTGGATTTAGTTGTCAAGAAGATGAAGAAGTAGTTGTACTTAAGCAGTAAACCATGAAGGCTGAGTTGTTCTCTTACTCTTGAGAAATGTAATTGTCATGAGATCAGCAGAATCCACAGTAACTAGGGTAAAGGTGACAGGGGGAGATCGCGACCACCGACTCAATTGAGGGACTATGCAAATTACCCCCACTCTCTCTAGGAGCATGTGCCATAATTTAAATATGTGTAACCAATAATAATGTGGTAATTAATAGCCAATTAATGTAAATTTGGGAGGTTCTCTATTGTTTTCGCTAATCGTGTAACGGGAAAAATATGTGGCGATTCCTTTGTGTGGTGTGCTAGCTTTGTGGAATACCACCTAGCACCCATATCTGCACAAATATGCTTTAAATAAAATCCCTCTACTCTGTGTGTATATTGGTGCGTTGCACACTGGGTATACGATCCCACTTTCGGGACAACAGTTTTCTGGCAACCCAGATGGGACTGCACTGACAGCCTTGCCCGGATCGTCTTGCCACACCTGACGGGGAGAAGCAGTCTGACTGGACTCCAGTGTGCACCGACCTGTTGATGCACCGACTGGCATCCTGCAGTTGGGTGGTGAGCGACACAACCATGCAATGCTACTCAAAAGAGGTATTTTAAGGGAAAAAGGGGGGGAGGGCGAGACTCTTTAAGGAAGCAGTTGGAGTTGTTATTTGTGTAAGTGCTGCATAAGACGCATCAGAAGGGTTATGCAGCAGCATAGTTTGTGGAATTTTTGTGTATGAAACGTTGGGGAAAATTGTTCTGCATGACGCACCAGAAAAGATACGCAGCAGTAACGTGGTTTTGTTTCTACACGTTGTGGGATTTTTGTGTCTGAAACAGTTTAAATGGGTTCCACTGCTTCCACAGAGGCTCCTCTTTGCTCTCCCTTAGGATGCATCCTAAAGAATTGGAATAAGTTTGGAGGAGACCCCTTGACAAAAGAAAAATTGAAACGGTATTGTAATCAGTGGTGGCCACAATATAAATTAGGTGATGGTGAAAGGTGGCCTGAAAATGGACCCTTGAAATATAATACTATTTTACAATTAATGTTATTCTGCAGAAAAAATGAAAAATGGGATGAAGTACCATATGTAGATTTGTTTTTTGATTTAAGAAACAATTGGGAAGTTAGGAAGAGGTGAGGTTTAGTGGATTCAAAACACCAGAACGGAATATATTCTTTGACAGAGAAAGAAAGAAAAGAGAAAGAAAAGTTATGTTGTAGTAGCTGTAGGACAGGAAAGTCTAAGTGTGAGGAAATGGAGGAAGATGTTCAATTACTAGTAACCCCCCCCGAAACAAACAGATTCTGAAACTTCGAGTGAGGATGAAAATGAGGTTACCAGCCCTGTGTCTGGAAGAACTAGAGGACAGAGACCAGTGATTCAGGCTCCTCTTAGGCTGTCGGACCTGAAGGGACACCAGTATATGTGCATATACCTTTTACCACATCTGATCTATTAAATTGGAAAAAGGCAGTTGGGTCTTAGCAGAATAATCCGGAGGGAATGTATAGTACTGTTAAAACTGTAATGATGACCCACAACCTGAATTGGCGAGATATACAAGCCCTTTTAGAATATTTGTT
>NW_010558731.1:0-1882 GCF_000687285.1 Phaethon lepturus
TTATGAGTTCTTCCTCTTCCTTCTCCTCAAGCAGCGACTGCCTCTCTTCCCTCTTCTGTTTTCTCTACTAGAGAAACCCAGAGTTCTTAGCCGCTCCCCATAGGACATGCCCTCCAGCCCTTTCATCAGCTTTCTTGCTCTCCTCTGGACACATTCAAGGACCTTACAACCTTTTTAAATTGTGGAGCCCAGAACTGCACACAGTACTCAAGGTGAGGCTGCACCAACGCTGAATACAGAGGGATAATCACCTCTTTTGACCGGCTGGTTATACTGTGTTTGATGCCCCCCAGGATGCTCTTTGCCCCCTTGGCTGCCCAGGCACACTGCTGACTCCTATTAAGCCTACTGTCAACCAGCACCCCCAGATCCCTTTCTGCAGGGCTGCCCTTCAGCCACTCCTCTCTCAATTTATACTTGTGCCCATGCAGAATCCGGCATTTGTTCTTGTTATATTTCATCCCATTAATCATTGCCCAATGCTCCAATTTATCTAGATCCCTCAACAAGGCAACTTGTCCTTCAAGAGAGTCAACAGCACCTCCCAGTTTGGTATCCTCAGCAAACTTGCTAATGGTGCATTCAACTCCTGCATCCAGATTGTTGATAAAAATATTGAACAGAACTGTCCCTAGAATTGAGCCCTGAGGAACACCACTGGGCACCAAATATGTAGTCCCATTCACTACAACCCTTTGAGCTCTGCTGTTCAGCCAGTTCTTCACCCAGCACTCCGTGTACCTGCTTATCCCACAGTTGGACAACTTGTCCAGAAGGATGCTGTGAGGGACAGTATCAAAAGCCTTACTAAAATCCAGAAAAACTACATCCACTGCCTTCCCTTCATCCACTAGGCGGGTGACCTCATTGTAGAAGGATATCAAATGAGTTAAACAGGACTTTCCCTTTGTGAACCCATGTTGACTGTTCCTGATAATTGCATTATTCTTTAAATGCCTTTCAGTAGCACCCACTATGATCTTCTCCATATTTTTTCCAGGAATGGAGGTTAGACTAACATGTCTGTAGTTCCCTGGGTCTTCCCTTCACACCCTTCTTGTAAATTGGAATAACATTGGCTAGCTTCCAGTCAGCGAGGGCCTCTCCAGACTCCCAAGATCTTTGGTAGATGATCAATAGGGCTCCTGCTGTAACATCCGCTAGCTCCTTCAGTGCTCTGGGATGAATCCCTTCAGGCCCCATGGACTTCTGAACATCCAGCTGATACAGCTGGTCTCTTACAATTTCAGTGTCCACAAATGGAAAGTCACTGTTCCCACACTCGTGGCCCACTCACTCAGGGGAGATCAGACATCATCCTACTGATCTTCTCTGCAAATGCTGATAAATTTAAAGTAAATCCCAAACCAGGACGGTTGTGCAACAAGTTGAAGTTACACAAAGTATTAACATTTATGGTGGTGAGTCAAAATCATCCCTCTTTTACAATCTTTCAGCACGTAGTAGCACGTACGGCAAGTAATGAAACATCTGTTACAGCCCTAACTTTCTCACAATCAAACAAATATTGCAATCATTCTCTTGGGTCTGAGTTCATGCTAAGAATTTAGTGGATAGATGAGAAATATTAGCAATGGTCAATGCTCAACTCAGTCGATTCATGAAAAATAAAAAAAAATAAAAAAAAAACAATCGAGGCAGGCTTCCTCTGTAGAAAATAAAGCAACATATTACCATTATATGACAAACTGTACAAAACCAATTTTAACTTTGTGCTGAGAGTTTTATTTCAATGATACTTGGAGTTCATTCAAGTGCCCAGAACTCCCTTTTCAGCAGGTCTAGATATGGGTTTATCCTGTAGGAAACTGAATTGCAAAATATGCTTAGATCACAGGATCACAGAATCACAGAATCACTA
>NW_010558732.1:0-1021 GCF_000687285.1 Phaethon lepturus
CTCGCCTCCACCCTCGGCCCCTCAAATACTTATCGGTGGGTTCTTTGTTTTTTTCCCCACCTGCCCAAAGGTTTATTCCTTTACGGGGAGGTGGGAGAGCAGGAGATTAGCCCCGCGTCTCCCCCGCATCCCCTTCCTGCAGCTGCCTGTCGGCTTTCCCCGAGCCGCCCCTCCGAGGATTACGCGCTCTCTTGAAAACCTCTTTGTTTCCCCATGTTTGCTGTTGTAATTTATGTACGATGCCGCTGCTTGTTGAAAAACAAGGTCTTTATCTCCGTGGGAATTACACCTGCAGAAATCCAGCCCTATCGCTGCCTGCGCGCGAGGCTCTCCATGATAAAAGCCGGCTCCGGCGCCGCCGCAGTGATGCAAAAGGTTCCTCTAGCCGGCTCCGGCGCCGCCGCAGTGATGCAAAAGTTTCCTCTACTTCAGCTGCTGGCGAGAGTGATGCTTGCCTCCCCTCCTCACCTTGTAGTGCACAAATCCCCTCATCTTTAAATGCTCTCTGAAAGCAGGCTGCTTGGCTTGTGGCTTCATTGCTGATAAATTTTCTTCCCCCTGATTTATTTCTTTCTCCCCTAGCAGCATAGGTATCGTTGAATTATTTTTTTTTTTTTAATTCTGGTTGATATTTCCACGCTCACTGACCTTCCGGCGTGCCGAGGACCTGACGTGGTGATGCCGATGGACGCAGCCCAGAGCGCGCCTCCCGTGGGGCCATGGGTGCCCGTGGGTGGCTGGCAGCCATGCTCCTGCAAAGGGCTATTTTTAACAGCTGGGATCGTGCCGGGCTGCCGATGTGCCGGAGCACATAGGCATCCTTTATTATTTTAAACCCGATAATTAAAAATAACGCGGAGTTGTCTCTGCTGTGGGTAGCTACTGCTGAGGATGCTCCCGGATGCCGGCTTTCCCACATTCCGGGGGTCTCATCCACACCCAGACCGCTGGGTGGGCTTCGCCGCGGCACACACCCCAGTTGCTGTCCCCATCGGCGCCGGGACGCCGATGACCAGCAGCC
>NW_010558732.1:1211-1645 GCF_000687285.1 Phaethon lepturus
TGCCGGCGTCGCCCGGGTGGCAGCCAGGATGCGGTGCCGGTGTCCCCCTCCTCTTCCTCCTCCACCTAACTCTTTGCTCGTGGTCGGATCGGGCTCAGGGGGTGCTGGGCTGGGTCTGCACCCCGCTGCGTGCTCCCTGCCCAGAAACCGTCAGTGATGCCTATGGAAAAACCTACAGCCAACGCCGTTCCTCTAAAACCCATGTGCTGTGGGGGTGTGGGCGGGGGGTTCTTTCCTCTCCCCCCCCTTCTTCACTAACCTGCTTTTGGCCAGCGATGCTGTGAAAGGCGTTTAAGACCAGAACCTTCCTTCTCAGTATTGATTTTGCTTTCTGCTCGAGTCTCCCTGTATTGCCCTTGGTATTTTGAGTCGCTGGAAAGATGCTGGGGAGAGCCAGGCTGCCTGTTCGGGGGGCTTCGTGCCCCCGGCAGCGA
>NW_010558732.1:1771-2114 GCF_000687285.1 Phaethon lepturus
AGGGGGCTGGAGGAGGCGTTTGTGGGGATGGAGCGGTACCTCTCCTTGGAGGTGCTGATATCCTGGCGGTTCCCATTTCGGGCTGCAAGGAGCGCTCCTTGAAGATGCCAGAGAGATGCAGGATCACACGCAGCGCCCGGGAAAAGCCTCTCGTAGAGCAGCCGGGGCCATTTCTCCTCCTGGCCCCAGATCACTGGCCTTGGGGAAGAGGTTAAGGCGCTTCCTCCCATCTTGGGGAAAAACAGCATTTTGCTTTTAATCAGGTTTTTGGGCTCCTCCCGGGTCAGTGGCTTCCCAGAGGACGAGGCACGGTGGCAGAGCAGCTGAAATAAGCCCACTTACT
>NW_010558732.1:2323-2826 GCF_000687285.1 Phaethon lepturus
ACCCGCTCTGCGGCTGTGTGCGGGGCGAAGAGCCGTGCTGAGAGCTCGCCCGGGCTCAGCACCCAAATTGCTTGCCTCCCATTTAAGGGGAACTGATTAAGAACTGAATTCACTATCTCGGGCTCCGTGGTCCCGACCTGAATGCTTTGATTGCGGCGGAGCGGGGACGGATGCGGGCGAGCGCGCTGCTTCCCATCCTCCTGGCTGAAGCGAGAGATAACGAAGGGACTTTTGGTGTTGGGGTGATTTGATATTTGAAAATTCTTTTTTTTTTTTTAATGCGTTCCGATAAGTTTTGTAGCATATGAGGTTGTGTGGGCCTCGGTGCGGTTTGGGGTTGCCGGCAGCGCAGCCCCTTGTTTCCCATCTCATGGATGAAGACATCAGAGGGTTTCCATTTGCCAACATGACAAGTGCATGTATGAAAAATAAGCTGTGAGCACGAAAAATAAGCTGCGTGCCCTCTGCCTTCCCCATGACAAGCCCCAAAAAACTTTTTTTTT
>NW_010558733.1:0-4073 GCF_000687285.1 Phaethon lepturus
CGCATCCACCCGCAGGCCGTGGTCCGTATGTGCAGGTACGGACCAGTGGGGGAGGCACCAGTTTAGACACTCTGGGCTTCCTGATGCTGGAGAAAAGTCCACTTGGGCAGAGCCTGAGCCCTGAAGGAGAGCATGACTCCAGCCGGCACACTGCCCGGCGCTTCTGGGAAGCGAGCAGGCGCACGGGCACCTCTTGTCGCTTGGCTGACTCACGGGGACTTCCAGAGCCTTCGCAGCTTGACCGCGCGTCTGACAACGGAAATACAAGGCCAAGCGCTTGGGATTGCTCAACTCCGAGAGCCTGGTAGGAGCTTCCTGGGGGCCGTGCACAGGCCGGCACTGGAGGAGGCATGGGTCGAAGGGTGAGATGCTGGAAAGCCCCTGACACACCAGCTGGTTTCCAGTTAAACACAGTCAGACGGCGAGGGACTTGTCTTAGTTGTATCCATGTGCCTAACATTTGGTTTTGTGGCACAAAGCCCCGCTGGAAGTCAGTCACCAGTGGCGCATCCGGCGGGTCAGTGCTGGGGACGGTGCTGTTTAACATCTTCATTAATGGCCTGGACAGTGGGACAGAGTGCACCCTCGGCAAGTTTGCGGCTGATGCAAAGCTGGGAGGAGTGGCTGATAACACCAGAGGGTCATGCTGCCCTCCTGAGGGTCCTGGACAGGCTGGAGAGATGGGCTGAGAGGAACCTTGTGCAGCTCAGCAAGGAGAAGTGCCGAGTCCTGCCCCCGGGGAGGAGCAGCCCCAGGCACCAGGACACGCCAGGGCTGTCCTGGTCAACAACAAGCTGACCATGAGCCAGCAACGTGTCCTTGCGGCAAAGGCGGCCAGTGGTGTCCTGGGCTGCATTAGGAGGCACCGCAGGTCGAGGACAGGGATCCTTCCCCTCTGCTCAGCACTACTGAGGCCACGGCTGCAGTGCCACAGCCCACGTTTTGACTCCCAGCCTGGGCTGGCACGTACGGCCAGACGAGGAGACAAACCCTAGTCCCCCTCAAACAACCTGCCTGTCATTCTCAGGGATCTGTAGACCATGCTCAGGCTCTCCGTCCCACTGCCCAAGGAATAAGCGCCCCTCAGATAAGCCACTTTGTCCTTGTCACTGTCTCCCCATTCAACCCAGACCTTATGCTGACATATTTTAACCCGGATGACGGTGCAGTTGGCTTCATGGCTGATAGCAAGCCTCTACCAGGGCCCCAGCCATCCATGAACCGGAACCAGGCCCTGCCTGCACCGGAGGAAGGAGCGAGCCATGACCAGAAAGCAGTTGGTAGCAAGGGTGAGTCCCAGAGCTCAAGGTGAACTGGACCCAAGGATGGGGCTGGTGTGGGGGCACACTTGGAGGGCAGCAGGCACTGGGATGCTCTTGAAGAGGTGAAGGGCTGCATCCAGGAGAAGGAGTGCTGTGGGTTAGGTGGCCCCAGGGGAGCATGGAGAGAAGCAGGTGACGGTGCTGTGTCCCCGCTCCTTCTGACCTATCTTTCCTTGGCTCCTGCTCCCAGGCTGGACCCATAGCCCCTGCATGCTCATGGCATTTCTTTTTTTTTTTTTTTTTCAGGAAATAAAAGTACACCCCAGGAGGATGTCCCCGACCGCTTGGTGAGTGGGGGCTGCTTCTCTGGCCACGGGGAGTGTGGCCCAGGGAGACGCCATGGGGCAGGGGACTCCCGTGGGCCAGCTCCCCACGAGGTCCCAGCAAACCCCATCCCTCTTGTCCAGTAAATGGGGACCGAGGCAGTCCCACTCGGGTGCCAACACTGCTTCCCTCCCTGGTCTGGCAGTGAGGGGAAGGGGTTTGGGGGCTGGTTTTGCCAGATGGGCACCTCAGATGTGTGATGGGACTGCTGTGCCACAGCAGGTGGAAGACCTTGATGCAGTCCTCTGGAAGATGGTGGCAGTGGGTGAGCTCCAGAGCCAGGGATTTCCCCAGACAGACCAGGCCCCTCAGCAACCCAGCAAGAGAGGTGAGCGCCCAGCTCTCAACAGGTCCTGGGGCCTGACCCACCACCGACCTGCAAAGACAGCATGGCAAGCAGGGGCTAGGCTTGGGGTGGAGGATCTCATGACTTGGGGTGAAGAGTGCCCGCAGTTTGGGGTAGAGACTGCCCACGGTGTGGACTAAGGCATCCGGCTCTCAGCTGTGCTCCTAGAACTGACTTCAAAGCTGAAGGAGACCCTGGGAGAAGACATGGACGTCTCCCTTCCTTTAAACTTTTCAGCCATGGCCAAGCACTGCTGCAGCCCCTTGCATGGGTGTCTTTTCCTTTTTCTCCCAGCTTGCTTCTGGAAATACCGCGCCACCAAATGAGGGGTGCAGGAGGAGCCCTGCCTGCGCCTGCCTGCCAGCCCGCTCCCCGCCACCCCCACCCCAGTGCCTTCCCGCAGGCCCATCCACGCGTGACCCCACGCCTCGCTGCGGGCTGGTTTGCGCGGAGCTTTGGAAGGTCTCCAGTCCCTTGTGGGGAAAAGGGGAGAGGGTCTGCAGCAGAGGAGGGGTGTCGTGGGGCAGGGGGAGAGGATCTGGGGTGCAGGACATGTTTCTCCCACACCAGGGGACCTCCAGCATCCGTGCAAGGCAGAGCTGCCACCATGGCCTGGCAGGGACGTGCTGGCTGCCGGCAAGAACTGAATAAGCCCCCTCACCGGAGGAGCGTCCTGCGGTTACTCCATCCCTGCACCGTGCAGGGTCCTGCATCCTCCCGCTGCCGCGTGCATGAGCCCCAGGGAGGGGACATCTCTCCTGCGGGCAGGGCAGGAGCTGCCACGTGCATCCCAGTGACCCAGGGCGGCAGAGACTGGGGGCTACAGCCTCACATGCTCAGTCTCAAAAGGGTTTCCACCGCGGGGAAGCCCGCTCCACCTCACTGCGTGCCCGGCGGCCTTGGCCTGTGCGCTGACAGAACACAAGCAAGGCATATTAAAATATAGTTTATTGCTGTTCTTAGTTTAAAAAACCCAAACAAACCAAAACCCATTCATAACAAAACCAGTCCCCAAACCCAGTGCTATCGGAGGCAGGCTTGCAAGGACACACTTTTTAGTGCAAAGAGGGAAGTGGCAGTGGGGGCTGGAGGGCGGTCTGCCGTCGCCGTGTCCCCACAGCACCCACCACGCTCACTCTACAGTATTTTTTTGCCCGCGGGGCTGGCTGGGGAGGGATGTCTGAATTCGCAGGCCCTGGCACCCTTGGGGTGGCTGGAGGTATGGGATGGGGGAGGATGGGATGTCATGGCTGCGCAGAGCAGCTTTGACTTCTTTCGCATCAGCGACACTGGATGGGAGGGCACAACGCTGAGCCAGGCAGCACCAAACCCGCCCACGTATTGTATCGAGACACAGCACTTTGCAAAGCAGCTTTTGCCTGCTCTCTTACGCTATCCAGTACTGGGGTGTGGAAACCAGATGGATGCCCTACCCCGTGCCCCTGTCTCCCAGTCAGGCACCTGACGTGTTGGTGGGCACCAGGGAGGGGGTGCTGGAGCTGGAGCCGCACATGTCTGCATCTCCTGCAGTGTCCTGCGAGGCAGGGAGAGGTTTCTTAGCTCACAGGAGCCCCATGGGACGTTGCAGCCGGCAGCACATGGCCCTGGGTGCTGGCACACATGGGAGGGTTGCCCTCGCTATCAGCCCTCCATCCTCAGCCCTTCGCGAGTCCCTGCACCCCTCCTGCCCCCCACAGCCGGTCCTGGCGCTTTCCTGCCCGGGGTCTTCCCCGGTATCTTCCTGCCCCCATGTCCTAATGGGGAGTTAGGTGCTCATTACAACTCTCTTGCAGTGAGAACAATTTGTCACTGCAATAAACTACCAGGGGCAGAGCCTTGTGGTGTCTTCAAGTGGAGCCTGGATGCCGTGCTGGAAGGGAGGGCTTGCCCAAACACAGGCTGCGGCATGCTATGCAGAAGGGCAGCCGGGCAAATTCAAACAGCTCCAGCGCAGGTGATGCACTGGGACCCCGGGACACCTCTTCCCGAGCATACGAGACGGCTGGGACCGCACGGGGCTGGCAAAGCAGAGCAGCTCCAGCAGCGGATGGGGGGGGAGGGGGGGGCCCGCCCGTCCGGGG
>NW_010558733.1:4104-6725 GCF_000687285.1 Phaethon lepturus
CAGCCGTTCTGGGGGGTCTCACCTCTTCCACCAAAGCGCCGCTGTGGAAGGCTAGCACTCAGCTTTTCCCATGACACGTGGTCACAGGCCATGAGACCTGTCTTTGGGGAGTAGGGATGCTGTTGCCACTGCAGCTACGCAGGGACCGGTCCGTACACGCGGTCAGCGCTGACAGCACACAGAGGCTGCAGCCAGCCAGCGCAGGAGGAGGCGGGAGCGGCAGGGGGGCTGTGAAGCAAGGCGCTATTTCTGAAAGGCAGGCGGTAGCGATGCGATGCCGTAAACCCCCTCCAGTCCCTTCCTCGTCCGGGGTTTGGTTGCGTCAGGACTGTGGAGGTGGAGGGCTCGGCCAGGGGCAGTGCTGCCGGCGCACCCTGCAGCGCGGCTAGGTCATCTTCCTGGCGACGCTGGCATAGGTGTGCTCTATCTCCTCGTCCGCGGGACACGTGTGGCTGAACTCATCGCAGGCATAGGCGTTGTTGAGGTAGCGCCAGACGCCCGTCATGTCCGCTGGGATCTCGAAGTCACGGTACTTTTTGGCCGCAATCTGGAGAGGAGAGGAGGAGGAGGCTGAGACTTCCCAGGCCTGGGGAAGAGTCACTCTCCGGCTTGAGGGAGACACAAATACGGGACCCCCAGCCCCCTGTTTTGCATCGCCCCGCCCTGTCGCCCCCGCTTGGAGTGGGTGCCCCAACCTTGGCCCTGGGAGTCAGTGCCGTTACCTTGATGATATGCAGTTTGGGCAGGAGGTTGCAATCAGCCAATGTCAGGTGGTCTCCATCCAGGAATTTCCTCTTGGAGACAGTGATGTCCTCCACACTGTCCTGGTCAATCTCCTCTGGGAGAGGAGTGTTCAGGTAGACATCCAGCCGATGGAACTCCCGCAGCAGGGCCTTCTCGAAATCTGAGGGGGCAGGGAAACAAGCGCAGTCAGCCTGGGCTCTGCCGGGAGCCCAGGGCTGTGCCAGGGTGCCTGAGCCTCTCCCAGACTTTGCCTACAGGGACAAAGCCCTCAGGGCCACACCGGTGGTGCGCAGCACTGGACCCCGGCCAGTCTCTGCTCCCAGGGGACCCCAGCAGCGTCACCCCTTGCTCCCCTCCAAGACCCACTCTCCTCAGCGCCCACATACAGGGCCGTTAGACCCGCGGAGCACAGGACTGCCTTCACCCTCCCTGCCCGCTCCTCTGCTGGCCAAGGAGGCTCTGGTGGGGAAGGCAGCAGGAACCCTGACCTGAGGGCAGGATTTGCCCGCAGACAAATGCATCTCTCCGCGCCCCCAGCATGGCAGTTCGCAGCCCTGCAGCCCCCACCCGCATTTCTTACTGATATTTGCTTCCTTGCGTGGGTTCTTGATGTATGCAGAGAACTTGGCAAAGATGTCACTCCCCACGTCGAAGGACTCCTTGTACTTGGGGCTCAGATGCGGATACCTTTAAAGTGACACTCGTGTCAGCGCAGGCAAGGATGGAGGCAGAGGTGCAGCTGCACGGTCCTCAGCTGCATTGTCTCCCGGGCCACGGTGCCCAGGGCTGGTACTGGAGGATGCGGGTGACGTTTAGCTGGTTGTGGGACAACAGTGGTGCTTCAGCTGACTGCAGCTGCCACCCTGGGAGCTGGTAATACAGCTTGGGTGTTCGCCAAGGGAAAGTCACAGGGCAGAAGCTCCAAGGTGCGGGGACGCTGGTGGCAGCAGAGCCCCAGAGCAGAGATCTGCCTGCAGGCAGCTCTGGCCCAGCATGGGGGCACGGGAGGGGTCTGGGGAAGCCAGAAGCTTCCATGACTTCCTCAGAGACAGACTCCTGTTTGCTGATGCGTCCCAGGGCGCACGGCAAGGGCAGAAACATCCGAGGAGGCGGATGACGAATGCATTTGAAGCTTCCTCTTTTGCACGTGGCGGGAGGGCTTGCAGCTGCGCAGGGCACGGCACGGGCTGGCCTGGCGGGATGCAGGCAGTGCCCTGCATGAGCCCGGGGGGACCAGCCCCTCCGCCGCAGCCTTTTGGGCTAGCTGGGCTGCTGCGCTCAAGCAAGCGCGTTTGCTTTCGCTCCGCTGAGCACACCGGATATAAGCAGGCAAAAGGGGGTCCCACGTTCCCCCTCTGCCTCGGCACTGACTCCCACAGCCAGCTGCAAAACCGCCAGCTCCTGGGGGGTCCCCGCGCCTGCAGGGACCTCCCCGGCTCTCCCTCTCCCCGCAGCCCGCAGCGTTTCCTCCCATTGTTTTCCATCTGACCCGCCAGCCGCCCCGAGGGATGCAGCCCCCCGACATTGCAAGCCCCTGCAGCGCACGGCTCAGGGTGCTGTGTGGGGAGCCAGCCCCCTCCCCAGGCTGCTCTCAGGCACCTCTTAGCACCCTGCTTCGGTTTCCCAATCTGCCGAGCACTACGCAACGCTGCGGCATGCCCACCCGGCCCCAAAAGGGGCAAGGAGCAAGCTTGCAATTACGTGGGTGGGCCCAGGGTCTGCTCCAGGAACTCCTCGATCTTAATGAAGTCTGTTTTCAGCTCCTTGTTGAACAGCAAGAACGGTGGGTTGGTGCCCGGCGCTAAATCTTTCAGCTCTTCAGGTTTCCTAGAGTGGAGAAAATCAGCGGGCTCAGCGCCTGCAGTCTGGCTGCACCT
>NW_010558733.1:6769-9956 GCF_000687285.1 Phaethon lepturus
CCGGAGGTGGGGGCTTGGGTCGGAGCGCGGGGCCGGGAGCTGCCCCACTTGCACGGTCTGCGGGGTTTGGGGGGCTGACAAGTGCCCCCAGCCTCTCGGTCTGCCCTGTGGTACCTCAGACTTTTACCCACATCCCGAAGGACAGGGGGTCCCTGTGCCTGCGCACGTGTTGTTGCAGGCTGGAGCTCTGTGCTGGCCACCCCTCTGCCCCCTGCGGCGTGACGGCCAGCGTGCGGGCAGGGGCTGCCAGCCCGTCCCTCTTGCGGAGGCACGCTGGCAGCAGGGACAAAGTGCTGGCGGGGGCAGCCAAGCCTGGGGTGTCTCGCCCCACTGCTGGCACAGGGCTGGGCTGTGGTGCCGTCTCACCTGGTCATGTCCACTGTGGTGACATTGAACTTGACCCCTTTGAGCCACAGCACCATGAAGAGGCGCTGGCAGAAGGGGCAGTTTCCAATGTTTTCTCCATCCAGACCAGCCTGCCAGGAAAGCAGAGAAACGAGGATTTAACCCATCAGCCAGGCGCACCCAGCTAAGGTGGGATTGCCTGGAGGTGGAGAGCCACTGGAGCCGCTCTCGGGAGGAAGCACATGGAGGGTTTGGCCCAGCACCCCAGCACTGCATGCTGCAGAGAGCCCCTCCCGGCACTGGGGGCTCAGCTGTAGGGCCCCCTCCCCTAGCTGTGACCCTGCTGCCACTGGAAAACATCAGAGTGTCCTCAGGATGCCCAAGATCGGATCCTTCCCAGAAATGTGAGATAAAGCCGGGAGGAAGAGGAGAAGGAGGCAGGGGAAGGAGGCGGAGGGTGACTGCTGATGGATGGGGAGGAAGGGAGGGTCCGCCTGGCTGGGAGGCCAGGCTGGAGAGGGCGGCAAGAAGGGAAATGTGCTCATGTTTGCCAGGAAAAGAGTGGTTTGTTTTCGTGTGCTCTTAGTATCTGCCTCCAGGTTTGTGTGTGTTTAACGAACCCAGGCATGACCTCCCCGGGCTGATGGTGGGCAAGAACTACCCAAGCAACCTCCTTGGCCTCGGGGAGGAGAAGGGGCTGGGGCTGCTGGGGCTGTGCAGACGTGGATCTGCACGGGCATCCCACCCAGCATCAGTGGGGAAGGGAGCCGTGCATCGGCTCCTAAAGCTTCGGTCATGTGCAGACAGTCCCTTTCAACCCCGCTGCGTGGACACAGCCACAGCATCTCAGCACTCAGGGGGCTGCTCTGTGGCCAGGATGGGGTCAAACAGCAGCGGGGACACAGGAAAGCAAGGAGCTTGGGCAACCTGCCCGAGTCCCACCAGGGCTCCCTCATTAGGGTCTCACCCAGATGATGCCCATTCAGCAATCTCAAGGGAAAGCAGCAGCAGGTGCAGTGAAGCCCATTTCCTTGCTATGCAACGGCTGAAAATATCCTTTGCAGAAAGGACTGAAACTCCTTATGAGGAGTTTGGCCAAAAGGAATGGGGCAGGTTCCCCCCAGTGCATGAAAACTGGCACAGAGGCTGCTCAGAGAGGGAAGTTGTGTTGTGGTACAAGAGGTAAAATGGCTCACAGGAAACTCGACTTCTTCAAGAGAATTAACTGGTTCCTCAGCTGCACGTGAACTGGGGTCCTCCAGCGCATGTGGCAGTCCTGCCACTGCAGGGAGGAGCAGCACGGCTCACACCGGCTCCTTCATGGAGGGCTGCCGCTCCCACCGAGCACCTTGTACTGGTGCATGAGCCCTAGTGGGTTGGCTTGTGCCCTGCAGCTCTGCGCTAAGCCTTGATATCAGCTGGTGAGCTGAAGTCCGGAGGGTGATGAGATCTGGGAGGATCTGGTGGTGCAGAAGTCAAGTAGCAGCAATAACATCCAGGGTGTGCAGCTGGAGGTGGCTCCAGAGCTCCCACCTCACTGGGACCCCAAAGATGGCTGAGGATGCAGGGACCTGTGCCTGGCTCTCCTGGGCTGGAGGTAAGTGCTACGAGTCACCTGTCTGTATCTACAGGTGGTCCGAAACCCGTGGGCTCTGGAGTGCTCAGCTTCCCCAGGAGAGAGACACCAGCCTCAAACTCACCCTAATGGAGACAGTAAACAAAACCAAACCCCAATGCTCTGAGTGGTCAGCTGGAGGTGATGTCTGCTTTTCCACTATGCCAACACCTTCTAGTCCTTCCAGCAGAATGAAAATTACTTTGAACTGGTATTTCTTATGCTCAGCTGTCATGAACTGATGTTCCTGAGGAAAGAAATGGGAACTGAGAAATGTGTTGATTCTCTGGGATGTACCCAGAAGTGAAGCTGAATTCACACATGAAGCTTTTTGCTGCCTGTTAATAAGGAGTGCTCCTGGGTGGCTGCTGTGTCCTGCATCAGCTTACATCAAATAAGGCTTCTTCAGTAACAGATAAATTGGGTATTGGATGTCCTGTGAGGGCACGGAGGGGAGAGTCAGAAAACATCCATGAGGGCTACCTGTTGGCATGACAGCAGGGCATCTTGGCTCCCCTTCCCCTCTCCATTGTCGCTGGCACCAAAACTAACGCCATCCTTTGGAGCATCTCCAGCACCAACAGCTCAGAACGTGCTTTTGTGGCTGCCCAGCATGAAGACCGACGCTTTCCTCCCTGCTCTTCTGAGCTGGCCCTTGCTGGTGGCAAGAGGAGAGGGCAGCCGGCCGCCTGCACCCTCCTTTGCTTTCTTCGCTCAGCACAAGGCAATTTATTTTTATTATTAATTGCAATTTATCTCGTTGGCCCCACGGGAGCTGTTGTGCTCAGCCAAGGCAGCGAGTGGCTCTGGGCTCCGGTGGAGTCGTGTGAGGGGCAACAGTGGGGGCTGGAGGGGACGGCTGGGTGGGTGGGATGTCCCTCCCCAGGGCTGCTCTGGGCTCAGGCTGCGCTTGCCTGCTTCAGGCTGCTTTTCTAGTTCCACCCTCCCAGCAGCTCAGGCTGGTTTTCCCCCTTGTCTTTTAAACGTAGAGGTGGGGAATCTTGGACTGGAGCGAAAGGAAAATCAGGACGGCCTCTGCAGGGGAAAGAAACTAGGCCAGGCCCATCCTAGGATGGGCAGAGCCAAACCTTTATCTGGAGGAAGCGTCGGGCAGCTCCACCAGTGCTCGGGCACTGCTGGGCACTGGGCTCTGGCGTGGCCCTGTTGGCACCGTGTGGCCACGGGGAGAGGCCGCCAGGAGCCGGGGGAGCTCGGGGGAAAGAGCTC
>NW_010558734.1:0-31450 GCF_000687285.1 Phaethon lepturus
ACTCTCCAGCAGATCAACACTCCCACCCAAGATGTCCACTAATCTAATGATAAATTCCTAAATCATTATATAAGTTGTTCTTATACTAGGATTTTGCAGATAATACATTCCATCATTGTATTCCTGATTCAACAATGTGGAAACTAGTGAAGAAAAGATGCTGGCAAGAGACAAGACCCTGGCACTGACCTTAGTATAGACATAGATAGCTGTTTCAACTTATACTGTAAAGACCGTCAGCCATGGTCAAATAACAGGTATGTTCACTGTAAACAGAAAGCATTAGAGAATTACACAACTTCTTTCAAGAAACAGGTTCAAAAGTCATTTAGGATAACATAAGAGCATATTATTTTAATGAAATGGCCGTGTAGTAACATCACATTTTCCACATCAGATAGTCACACTCATGTGCCCCTGAGATCTGGTCTAAGGTTTTCAATATGAAGTTGAAAGTACTGTCAGTTTTCCTCATACACAGAGGAACAAAATGTGCTCCTCCATGGTATGGGGATCAGAACTGTACAAAAAGGCATTTGTTAAAATCTTTGCAACCACTGGTTAAAATAGTTATTGTTTTCAAAGAATACTCAGCTTGAACACTACTGACTGTCTTCCTGAGGTGTCCTCAGGGTGAGAAAGATGGAGGAAGAATTTGGCTGGCTCATAAGAATTTGCTTCATGAGTAGTGCTACCCACTTCTGGGCCTTGATATGAGAAAGCCACCGGGATCTCTGTACAGGGAAGGAGGTGACTCTGTATTTTGCAAAAAAAAAGCCTCCTTCAGGGCAGCTTTTCTCACTACAGATGTCCCTCACCTCCACCCCACTGAACTAATTTAGTTCACAGATGGCAGAACTCATTGCTAACAAGAGAGAGCTTTTCACTGGCAAAAGAGTTCAAGCCAGAAACTGAGTTATAAAAGAAATGAACTTGAGTTCAGGCAGTAAATACAAAATTTCAACTGCTGTTGGAAATCAAGTTGTAGAGAGGTCTACATGAAAGGCTTCATCTATGCAGAAATACAATTCTTTTGCAGATATCTTTTTTAAAAGAACATAGTTTTGAACTGGATACAAAAGAGATTATAAAGATTTATCCAATATAACTTTCTAGGGAACCTGTGAAATATTCTTGTTTATTCTTTGATTTGAATTGCAATGTCATACTTATTATAGATACATTTATATGATATTTTTTAAAGAAATAGTCTATCTATAGTCTTCTGTTCTTAATTAGGTGTAGTTTATCATGTCCCTTTGTATTTTGGTGAATAGAAATGGACTTAGGCATACGTTTAAGAACTTTGTTAAACTGTAAACTTGCTTTATTTCTTCACTATTTGTTGTTAAATAGTATGGATAGTTTCTTGAACAAAGCCTAAAGGAGCAATATTCACCTACATAAGCAAAGCAGAGTGAAGGATGAAATGAGTCCTTTAACTATTTTCAGATTTTTGGAAAAAATTCACAACTATATATGATTGGTAGAAAAAAGAGGAGCAATCCATAGATCAGAAGGACCAAATAACTTTAAAAAAAAAAAAAAATCCTTTTGCCCCAGGGACTACTGGACATGCACACAGGGGAAGAAATGAATCATGTCTTATTGTTGAAAAAAGCAATTTGTTGAGCTAAGATGAATGGTTAGATAAAGTTGAGGATTCTGCATTGCAGCTACTTACTTTGAATCCAGCCTACAGATACAGGTATCAGCTCAGAACAAAGTAATTTTATTATTTTCTTAATAAGCATAAACATATATGCCTATTTTCATCACTCCTTTCTAGGATCAATAAAACACATGTATTGAATGCTTTAATACTTGCATTGGGTTGTTTCATGTTGTATCTTCTGACTAATAGTGGTATAGAAGCAAATAGCAATTTTGCAGCCCAATATTTCTTCTAATTTGTCCGGGGAACTGGGAGAAGAAGGAGAATAGGAAGGCAATGCAGAGCAACCTATGTTCTAAATATAGCTTTTTTTCATCGCTATTATTAAGACATGTTTGCAACTTATATCTGATTTTGGATGAAAGGGTATAAAATCTATGTTCTGTCAGATTCTGTGATGCCAGTAAATAGTCTGCCAATTCCCACTCGCTGAATGTGTTATAGCAGCACAATGTCCCCAGACGCTGGCTGGAAAGCAAAACTACAATTACTTAGCAAGCACAGAAACTACTGAGATACACTGCAGCATTCTCTTTGACTTTTGTGGTAAATTACTAAAGACCACAATAGAAGTAAAGCCCTGTTAATAACAAACCTATCCAAGGACTACATATAATTCTTCCTGTCTCTCCTCCTGGAATATGTTTTTCATATTTATTTTGACTTTTATAACATTGCTTATAAAACAGTATCCCTTCTAAAATAGTATTGCAACAATCAATTATCTCTTTCCAGTAAACCCAGACTTCCCTAAAGGTATTAGCAACTGTAAAGACTGTAAGCAAGAAGCCTGCTCTGCACACACATGGATTGTATGCTATCTTTGATTTTTATAGGGAACAGAATACCTGATAGTATTGAGCTAATTAGATCCCCAAGGTCTCCTGATACTCACTGAATAACATCTCAGTAGCTAGGGTCCCTTTCTCACCTGGAAACTACAGAACAAGCAAGCACTGAAAATCATTGCTAGATTTTCTTTAAATCTCCTGGTGGGTATAAGAAGTCTGTGCTACTGTGTTAAACTTTTAATTAAGCTGGTATGTATTTTTCAAATGTTTGTACAATATTTTTCTTTCCATGAAAATATTCTGCAGTGACCCTCCATTTGAAAAAGGATATTCACAGCAGGTTCATAATATTGCAATAGGATCAGATGGGATAATGAAAGGAATATGTAATCTTGGAAAGATCTGGTGACATTGTGGATTTTGTCAGGAAAAGGCAAATCAATATTAAGTGAAACTCAGTGTAATTTACCTGTTAGAACATAATCCACCTGAACAGCTCATTTAAGAGCCTGCAGAGTGCTTAGACATATTTGCTAAACACAACTTGATGCTTAAGACTTTGGTTCCTCCTACCTTTGATCAACTGCGTTGGCCACAAGAAGTAATTTGTGGGCTTTGTTCTCCAATCTAATTTAATGAAGGGAGGACCCCCATTGTCCTTTTATTCCTAAATTGAAATCTACATCTTTACTTTCTGGATGGTCTCGGATCTCAGAAGATTTCAGTTTCTCAGAAGACTTCTTATGAGACATGCTCTCAGCCCATTGAAAGCCCTCTCTGCATCTTCCCACCAGTCCCTCATGAGGAGACTCCCATGGTTCTTGTCCTGCCCAGCTGCTCCCTTCCCTCTTGCTGCACAGTGCAGGGAGGAGAGGGGGTACATGAAACATGCCTTCCTTCTCATTTGTTTATAACCTTCTTTTCAATGTAGAAAGAAGCCCCTTTGCTACTAATAGTTTCAAGATCACTGCAGGGAGGATCGGGGCTGATGGCCTGTTTCCTTCACCCATCATGTGCTACCTATCCTGTAGAATCTGCAAGCAACCTCTGCTCGGGCGAGGCAGCTTTGCCTTCCGCAGACCTGCCTTTTAGATGATGTGAAGGTACATAGCTCCCTTAAAATTAATTAAATTTAAATTGACTTACACAACCGAGAATTTGGCTGCCTGCTGAATTTGCAATGAGTCCCTCACTTTCTTGTGACTCTAATGGATGCCCATGATCTAATAAGTAGCTGCTCTTTGCACAGCAATTTGGAGCGAAGAGCCTCTGCTGAAAGACAGCTCCTGCTGTCAGGCTCCAGAGGTGACTCCCAGCCGTGCAGCCAGCCCTCCCCGTCGCCCCGCACGGCGCTGCCTCCCTCGCTGCTCCTGTTGCTGGTTCAGCGGAGCCCCGGCGCCATGCCAGCCTGCAAGGGGAGCGGAGAGCAGGAGATGGGTACGAGGAGGAGCCAGCGCTTCCCAGGGGGGACAGATATCACCGGTAAGCACAAGCACTGAGAGGTTACATGGGTAGGTGTCCCTTCTCTTTTTTTCCAGGCAGACATTAACTAGGTCTTCACAGTCTTTCCCAGAATCACAGGGTTTCCTCTGCGGATTCGGGAAGCAGAAGATGGGGACCAATAGTTAGAAGATATTTCTCACCCCACATAAAACAGAGCTGTTACCTTTGTTAATTTGTACCAGTTTGCTGGTGTAGTCAATGTGTTCTCAGTGCTGAAGACGGATTAGAATATGGCTCTGAAGGCATAAACTGATTTGACAGTGCTCTGACTGGATTTTGGCAGTAGAGCCCTTGGTGCGTCATTGCCAATTTCTCTGTGTCGCTTTGCAGTAAGTGACACTTCCTCCAGCTCGTCTCTGGTTAAAATTCACAGACGCTTCCAGAGGAAGCTTTCCAAAGATCAGCACGCCACTTTGCGTTGTGGACTTCATGAGAAACATCGCTTTACAGGTCGGTGGAACAGCTGATCCCTACATGGCAGAACATTTAAGTGTGCAGTTATAGACATGTTTAAGTGTATTTCCAAATGCTTTGATGAACCTGGCCTGTTGCTTGATCCTGTCATGGTTTAACCCCAGCCAGCAACCTCGCACCACCCAGCCACTCGCTCACTCCCCGCCCGAGGTGGGATGGGGGAGAATCAGTAAGGCAAAAATGAGAACATCTGTGGTTTGAGATAAAGACAGTTTAAGGAGTAAAGCAAAAGCCCCACACTCAAGCAAAGCAAAACAAGGAATCCATTCACTGCTCCCCACGGGCAGGCAGGGGTTCAGCCATCTCCAGGGAAGCAGGGCTCCATCACACGTAACGGTTTCTTGGGAGGGTAAACACCATCATTCTGAATGTCTCACACTTCCTTATTCTTCTTCCAGCTTTATATGTTGAGCATGATGTCATATGGTATGGAATGTCCCTGTGGCCAGCCTGGGTCAGCTGTCCCGGCTGTGTCCCCTCCCAGCTTCCTGTGCACCCCCAGCCCCCTCACTGGCAGCCCAGCACGAGAAGCTGGACTGTCCCTGACCGCTTAACAACAACTGAAAACATCAGCACGTTATCAACATTATTTTAATCCCAAATCCAAAACATAACCTCATGCTAGCTTCTGTGAAGAAAAAAATTTAGTCTATCCCAGCCAAAACCAGCACAGAACCTAAGGTCTGCTGAGGGAAATAATAGTCATTGAAGCCTGGGCTTTGGCTGGAAGCTATTTGGAGAAATTTTGTCCTCCTGAATAGATGTAGAAAGCAAGCAAAGCACTGGCATTGTCTGAGTATTCAAACCTCGGAGGGTAGGATTTGACCTGTAACATGCAGACTTGTAATTCTAAGTCATAAGAACAAAAAGCTATCTAGTTATAGAATTGCTGGTTTGGGGAGATAAACAAGCTGTATAGATTTGGGGAATATGGTACATGCCTGTAAGTATTTTTCCATGTTTCCTCTTAAGAAAGGAGTGTTCTGCCAACAATAAAGGTGTTAAGAATAAACTTTAATTCTTACAGTTTTTCTTCACTGTACCCATACTGAGATATTAGGAAATGCTGGAGATCCTATGGAAATGGTCACAATTGTTTACGTTTACTTATTAATAAAGGTAGCTTTTAGATCGAAATCTACTGCATAGAAGAGATTATGACAGCTTTTTGTATTCCTTCAAGAATCTCAGACAACAATCCAATCCCACTCCAATCTACCACAATATTTCTAATAAAGAATATACAAAAGGTAATTTCTATTATTCTTTTAATTTTCTTTCTCATTTCCATTTTCAAAGAGTCTAACATCAGCAGAAAGAAAAGGATTAAGATTCAAAGGAATTAGATTTTTTTCCTTTTTTTATTTGTGTATAGATTTACTGCTTTTTATGGTGGACTAAGACTCATTCCATTATGCTGGTTTCAAGTGGGGTTTCTGCGTGCTTAAAGTTAAGGATATACAGAAATATTCTGTAGATTTAGGAAATTATTGTAGGACATTCTGAGCAGCTAAAGTAGGAATGATAGTTTACACTCTTGGCTTTGACACTAGAATATTTCATATTTAATTTCCTGAAACATGTATTCCTGCTCTTGGCTGCTTAGACCGACAACAAAACGAAGTACAAAGGCCTTGGATATAATATACTGCTCCCATAGTCCTGGAGTGGTCTCTGCAGGCTCCAGGTAAGTGCCAAAACCTGCCAGGATATCAGCTATACCACAATTAATTCATTCTGTATTGCTCCCCTTAATGATCTTTCAGCAGTACCGAGCTGATTTAATTTCTACAGCTACTGTTCTTCCTTATCTCGTCTTCATTCTCCCTCTCAGCTTGAATTAAATAACAGAGATGAGAGATTCATTTTTGATAGCTCATTGTTATAAAGGAGATAGCTCTGTGACATTCTATAATATAAAAATATTCATTACACAGATATGTTTGAGTGCATTCTTCTAGAAAGCAAGCCATGTAGTTAAATTAACTCTTAGCATACTCAACACATAAAGCATCGCTTTGATTGTGGTACAGCTCGGCAAGCACTGCGGAACTGCAACAGGGAGGGAAAAGTTGCCAGCACTTTCAAAAAGGTAGCAGACTATAAGCTTGCTTCCCACAGTCATCGCAACACACTATAATAAAACTCAGCAATCCCAGTTCTGATTTATGTTTGAGTGACCACACAGCTGTACAAAGACATTTCAACGTGCAATCACTTTACCGCACGTTGAATTCACATTGAGAACGCTTGTGTATTATGTCCTACAGAGCTTTTGACTCAGAGGTACCAGAAATTCACCGCTAGACCATTAAAGCTGCTGGATCTTTTCTGATGTCATCTTCAAAGAATGATAAAGTGCTTTTGGAAAGCTGTAGGGAGTAATTGCTTTTTGGCATTTTAGAGGGACTGAGACAGCTAAGGAGTTGTATTTCTCTGGAGATAATTTTATGATTTAGTTGTGTGTATACATAGTATACATACACTAATTAATATTCTAATTCTGTACAATCTATAAGGAAAGTACCCTGTGTACATTCTGCTCATTACACAGAATCACTAATAGCTTTGGGCTAATTTGCACCCAGCAGAGCAGAGATATACATAGGATGTGGGAACTCCAGGAAACGAGCCGGGAACTGGCATAACTAAAAGTCGTGCTTCGCCCCAGCTGCATGGATTGCTGTGAAGAGTGGCATTGCACTGACAGCAGAAGGTGGGAAATGGCTTATTCTTTTTCATATTGAACAAAGGAGGTGGAATTCTCACTGCTGAAACAGTAGTTCCACAATCCCCCATTTTACTCTACAGGAAGCATCATACCTGTGCTCTGCGCTGCATGCTCCTGGTGGGATAGCGTGGTCATATCATGTTTCCTAGCCTGAAAGGTGCTTCAAAACTCCCATATAACCCTTCAACTGGTTTTAATTGGAGTAAAAACTTCCTGAGCACTTGTTCCTGTTATTAAAATTATTTGTATTATCCCAGTGCCCAGAAGCACATTCAAGGTGCTATGTAAGTAAAGGATATGAGGTCATAATGATAGATCTTATTTCAAATAGCTTGCAATTGAAATACAACACAAGATTCAGCTGATATGAATAGATGGGTGTGGGATGAAACACAGAGATGATCCCGGTCATGCTGTTGTGTATTTCTATTTCTAAATAGCACAGTAAGAGAAAGTTTAAGGAGAATCTGAGAAAAACAATGAAACATCTTCATGGATAGCTTTCCACATGTGAAGAGAAACCTGTGAAATCTCAGAAATATCTGTTCCAAAATGTAATAAAACCGTCAGACAGGGGGGAGACAATGTTGTTATTTCAAACCAGGGTTGATAAGGGTGAGTGTACAGCAAAAAGGGCTTTGACAGTGAAGACTATCAGCTGGTATTTGTCTTGAAGAAGGCGAAGCTAATAGCAGGACTCAAAGGGAGACATGATTTTATTTATCATCTTTGGAACAGCATTGCTCCACATACCGTTAAGAGAATATGGTCTGTATGACAAGGTGGGTGGCTGCGTAGAAAAGACTGAAGAAATGAAAGAATGTGTAAGGTTTATAGTCTAAAAGCTGGAACTCTCAGTGAAGCCTGAGACAAAGACTATAGACCTGAATGACAGGCTGGACAGCCTTGTGCAATAGATCTGAAAAATTAAGATAGCAAAACTGAAGGAGGAGAAAATGAACTCATCTGATCTCAGAACTTCTGATATAGATATTTCCTAATGTAGGAGTAGGAATGGAGGAAGTAATGTCAAAAACGGGAGGCATCTAAAACTACAAAAAGAAATATTGTAATAGGAAAGATAAGGAAAAGAGTAAAGGAGGAGACTTAAAGCACAAAGGGAATCTACAACAACATCAGTGAAAGAGAGGAGAGGCGAGGTGAGGAGGAAAATTTGAGATCAGGAAACATAATGTGGCAAGGCATGAAGGGGGGCTGATGTCACAGTGACAATTGAAATCATCAACAATAAAAAAAAAGGTGCTTGGAGAAGAGCAAGGGAACAACTCTTTGGGGTGAATAGGAGAGCTCCAGGCTGAATGATGGAGTTAGACTGAGAGAAATGGAGTTATGGGCTGAAATGGTTTATTGACTGAATTCACCAAGGGTAGTACTGAAGGAAGGTTTTGATTCCTACCCCAAGGATGATTTTAAATTGTTTTTAAGCCAAAACTGATTTAAGTATAAAAGGCATACACACTCCAGGCATCTTTATCAGGAACCCAGTTCCTCAGTTTGACCTTAGTCGTATTCTCTGCTCCCTTTTCTCCTCCTGACCTCCTGCTTTTTGAAAATTTGAGTTTCAGCAAAAGGAATGAAGATGGTACTTGTTCAGGCCAATTAGTCAAAAGCCCACTATTCATATCTCCATAGTCTGCTACACCAGGGGCATTGGCCACAGTTCTTTTTAAAGTTTGCCGGACAATTCAGTGATCCCATCTAGGCTTGGATCATATTTGAACTTCACATGTTAGTATTCCCAGAAGAGGCATTTCTGTGCATGGGTGTACAAATGAAGTTAGGCAAAGCCCAGCAAAGTTTGTGATTAAACAGAACGGTATCTAAATAAATGATCTGCCCTGAGAATGTGGCAGTCCCAGAAAGCAGGCAAGTAGAGAGATGACACAGATGGCTAAGACTGGATCCCGTTCAAAATATTTCATGCGCAGTTTTGTCCATGTGCTTGTGATACTCAGTTATTCACCAGTGAGGTTATTTTACATGTGATCTCAGATTGTTTTGAACGACTCATCATTTTAAGAAGTTGTGAAGTGGGATTTTGAAAGTTTCTGATTCATATATTTTCATAGTTTTAATTATTTAAACAGAGGAAGAAAGGATCATTGTCATCAAACTGTACAAACTAAGAAAGTAGTGCAATGTAATTAAACTTTATAGCATATAATATAAGTAAATTGCTTGTGCAGAGCAGGAAGATTTTTCCTTTCTATTATTCTGAACATTAAATACTGGCTGCTGTCCAAGAAAAGATAATAAGCAAAATGGGACAGTGACTTTATCTTATATGTCAAATTCAGGTTTCCTTTGAAGGAGGGAGCTCTAATCTGTGTCTCACATCTCCCATAAATACAAGGAGCCATATATTTAAGCACTGAGCTGTTATTTTTCTCTCCTTGTGTCTACAGCATGGCATCCTTTTGACATTTTGTCTAAATACTTAAATCAAAATTGTTGTCATTATGTATCTGGTACACTCTGCAGCACAGAGGGAGGTGCATTTTTTCTGATGTGATAAAGCTGTTAAAAAATCTCCTTTTAGTTTAAGTGTATTTAGCCATATGGTATATCAAATAAAGTTTTCAAAATGCCTTGAGTCTTTATCTAAGTGAACATAAACCAAGGTACTCAGTAAAACAACAGACCAGGTATATGTATACAAAAAGATCAGCTAAAACCATGGTAGGCATTTTTTTTCTGAAAATATTCTACATGAATGGGATTTTTGTCTCACTCCTGGGAAAACTGAAGTAGCTAAGACGTTTTAATGCATTCTTAAACCTATCTCAGTTCATTTTTTAAACTGATATTGTTATTTTCCCTTTGCCACTTCATTTTTTTTTTCTCTTACAGTTATCCACATTATCTTTCCTGATAGTGACTATCAGTTCGTACTCACTTGTACTATGGTCTTCATTGCTTCATATTTCAATGTTTTAACTGACTTTCTTTTTGCATGCTTTCTTCATCTCCTCTAAATTTTTTAAACTTGGAGATGGAGATATGAAACAACGTAGTGCTAATATGCATTTAGATTGTTTACGTGCAATATAATATTGCATACTTGTCAGTACTTAAATTTACATAATTTAAAAGTATACATCAGATATAACTGGTGTCTACAACAGCTTTACTTCTTGTAAGCTCTTCTAATTACATTAGTCCCAAAACAAAGACTGACATATTCTTTAGTTCTCTAAAAATACAACAAATACATAAGAAGGAATAGGATATTTTTTTTGCCCTCATCCTCCAGCTATTAGATCCTTCCCTACTTCCTTCAGTAAGATGCCTGCTCCACAGACAACTGTTTTGACCAGGAGCAGTCTCACAGAAGTTTCTGCTCCCTTAGAGGCACTGTGTGGCCTCTTAGAATCACCTCTCTTCCTACCTCCCTCTCCAATGCAATGGCAAATATAATTATTTTTAGCAAAAATTAATAACTTGTGCCAAATGTAAAATGTCATAGATTTTTTTTTCACAATGGACTAAAGGACAAGCTAGGGCTGCTCATAGACAAGTGAGCTGGATTTTGACAACAACTAACTCCTATGCTGGAGGTTAATCAATCTAGTTACAAAACATCCTCGTAAGGGACCTCTCCAGAAATGGAAGAGGCTCAGTTGCTCATAGTAGATAGTCATTATGTCTTTGGAGATCTGAAGTACAAAAAGTTTGGCCTGATTTATGTCCTGGGTAGTTTATCTTTTACACTGAATGCAATAAAACAAATTTCCCGTGAAGTCTTAATATAAACCACTTGAACTAGAGTGTTGCAAAATGATCCGCTTTCGCAGTACCAAAACATGGAATGGCAAAATAGTTGACCTAGTTTACTGAGTAGAAAAGTAAATAAATCACCTTTTGTTCTGAGATCACAGCTGAACATGAACCTATTTGTGAAACTGAGCCTACGTGTATGTATTTACTTGTTCCTGCGTAGAACTCAATTCTCATTCTCCATTACAGCTTTCACTATTTGTTAAAGCAATAGTTATGAAGTTTATCTATCTGTTTATCTTTCAGGGCGGAAGGCCCTTCTGGGAGAATGCAGATAATTATTGGCAGAGGAAAGGGAAGAATTTCTAAACAAAGGAAAACAATGCCCCAGGCTTTATTATGCCATCCTGTCAAAATCGGTTATGCTACAAAGATCTTAAGATGTGTGTGATATTCCTGCAGACAGTGCTGAGTGTTTATACATGGGCAGATTACTCCCCAGTGTCCTCTGAAGATGATAGTGACAATATGGAATGAACTGACTTTTTCCAGCATTTGTTTAAGCCTCAATCAATGTTAAATTCTATCCTTTGAGTACAATGAATCAAAACTGAATGCTAATAATTATTGTATTTGCAATCCCAGGGGCTTTACAACCCTTGAGACAGAGCAGTATCATTCAATTAAAGAGGGATGAAACTCAGAGAGCTGCCTTGTTAATTGGCCCAAATATAATGCAGTTAATGAAGTGTTTTTAAGTTTTCTGTAAGCTCATGACATGTCTGACTGATATCGTTGCTGTGGACTCTATTAAGAAAGGGAGAATCTTTACCAATACCGATGAAGGCAAGCAGAATAGGTGAAAAGGCTTACACCCATTCCCAGCATGGAAATGCACATAGAACTTATATTTTCCTCTCTGTTTTCATAACTTTTTATATGATCTCTGCTTTGTAAACCTTTTTAATGCAGTAGAGAAAGTGAGTGGCAATTAAACATCCCAGTGGTAGGGATGAACTAAATGTTTGTGGACCCTCTCACAGTTCCTTATACCCCAGCATCACATGGAAAGACCATATATTGGTATCAGATTCTCCAGCTTTGCTCTTTAAAAGACCAGCTGCAACAGCTCAGTGTCTTGGTGTGACAATTTGCTTTCGAAGAAGGAGAGGAGATGAAATGGCAGATTTGTCAAGGGAGGTACAGAAGGTGCTACTTTTAATGAACAGCAAAGCACACCTCATCAAGAGGGAGCTTAAACAAGGGACAAAGCTTGAAAAAGACTTTGTATTCTTTTCTGCACAAAATTTTTTAAAATGTCCAACAATACAAAACCAACAACACAACCCCTGTTAATAACCATCTACTAATATTATTTCTGTTTTTCTTTGCCAGGCACATTGTACAAGCCCATTTGCTGATATTGAGAATATACCCATCAGCTTAAGAGCAATGGGAAGTCTGTTAAAAAGAGGATTTTTTTTTTAACATGCGGTTAAGGATACATGATTCAGTAGCAAGAAGTATGAGTTTTAGTTACTGAAATGTATAGCCCCTCCTCCCCCCCAAAATCTTCCTTTTCTTAACTGAAAGAACCTCACATTATTCCTTCACATTTTTTTTGGTAGGATTTGTATATATGAAACAAAATTATATGTGAAAGCACTATTGGTATAAACAAGCAAACCCATCAGACTGGTAGGATATTCCTAAGCCTGTGGTGTTGCCCTAATTTTACTCCCATGAAAATCAGTTGTAAAACTCATAGTCTCTTAGTGCCTTTGGGGGTAGAGCTAATCCATCACTAAACACTTTTGAAAATCACGTCTCTGGTGCCTTGAAATCTCATTATAACATTGCAGGGCAGAAGTAATTGCTCATACCATAAAGCAAAATTAAAACTGAGCTGTAAGAAAATACAGAATTGCAAAAATGTGGAACGATCAAAACACTGTTTAGAAGAAAAGGTGGAACTACTGTGTGAGTCAAGGATGCAAGTTCCCAGTTTCTGAGTGAATCAATGGATTATGCCTTGTAAATGAATAACAATTAAAAAGACAAAACGAAAACCCAAACTGAAATCCACCAAAGTCAACCTGTAAGTAATTAGACGTCTTTTACATAGACTGATTTTTTAAAACAATGTTATTTTGAACTTTGGATCTCTGTGCTTGTGACAAGCATCCATCTGGAATAATGAAACACTTTGAAATACATTTAAAATCAATGTCTGTCTTTGACACAAGCCCATTATATACATTGCTTTTGGTTTCTCTTCAAAACACAGTACTTTCTGAGGAGCCTCAACCCAGCATCTGCAAGCAATGAATGGTGTTTGAAATGTCTTGACAGCAACAGCAGAATGTCTGGTTTCCCTCCTCCAAGAGAAGATATTTGATCAGTGTGGCAGTTTTGGTCTTTTTTCATATTTATTTTATTTTATTTTATTTTATTTTATTTTATTTTATTTTATTTTATTTTATTTTGCATCTTAGTTTATAGTTGCTTATTGTATGTTACAATCTAATTCACAAACTCTCTCACAGACTGCTCAGTGAACTTATTATTCAAGGTAAATAATAGTGTCTCACTTATTCCAAGAGGATAGATCTCTATTGTGTAGATATTTTTTAATTGATTGTGCTCTAACCTTTCCAGGCAGGGCAGCAATTTTTAGGCATTACCTGTTGGCATAGAGCAGTCACTATCTGAACTTGCAATAAAATCTGATTTTTAAATTTTATGGAAACATGTACATTCATGGATCGATACTTTTATATCAGACCCAAATATGAAGAAAATTCAATACAGAATACAAAACTGCACAGATTAAGGATAAACAGTGCTTGGTAAAGTGACAATTACGTCCTGCCTCCCCCCCATATTATGTGGCAACCTCTAGTCCACATGGCAAACACTAATCTAGGTGGGCACAAACTGTGCACTTGCAAAGCAGAAGAAAATGCTTACGTTACTTAGATTTAGCATTTCAGTCAGGCAAACTGGCACCTCGTCAAAGTCTTTTACAAAACTGTCAGCATAGCAGTCTGCTTCAATGTTAGTCTTCCAGCCATTTGGGGATCAAATGTGTCCTCCTTTATGCCACTTTGTGTATCGTTCCTTCACACTTCATGTTCCTATCCTGTAAGCACTTGTGATGGACTCTTGACATTTTTGGTTTTCCCATGTGGTCTGAAAAGTCATTTTTCCCCTGTTTCCTGGGAGATGCTGAGACCTTCCTGCAAATCTTTCCTTTTAATGCTTGAAGTACATCCATTGAAAGAGAGGCTAAGTTCCAGAGTTCCCTCAGCCCTTGGCTTTGGAGGTCAATATTGTATGTATCAAAGGGAGGAAGAATCCCTGGGGACAAATACAGGATCAGCTTCTGCAGGAGTTTCTTCCTATCCTATCTAATGTGTATACTGAAAGATGAAATTTGTATGCCAGCTTTTTTTTTTTTTTTCTTTTAAATGCTATCTATTCTAGTCTGTGTAACCAGAGACTGGTTACTCTTATAATGTATCTAGACTTTGAGTCATTTTAATCCCTTGGCCTCCTTTCTAGTTTGATATCTTATTCTGTTCTTTTAGAGATCTCATTACAGAGCTTAATCCTTTGTGCACCTGGGTATTTTAAATGTTTTACTCCACTGGTTTTCACAGACGAACTGAATATCTAAGATAGGATGACATTAGTATTTGCAATAGAATCAGGATGTTTTATTTATTGGAATTCATCAGAAAGTGAGATCTATGAGAAGAATCCACATACAACCATTATAACAAGCAGTCAATAAATCATTAGGAATTTTTCCCTGGCAAGGAATGCTACTGTTTACCCAGGTATAATTCAGTCTGGAAATGCAAAGGTTTGTTATCATTAAAGCAGTGAAATTTGACAGCCTCCTAAAAAGGGCAGTAACGGCAATTTTCTTCCTCCTTGTCTTTCTCCTAGTTCTCTCCAGTTACGTTCAGGGAGAAATTTGTTAACGTTTATCACAGAGTTGTTTGTTAGGTGAGGTATTTTTTAGCTTTTCTTTCTAAGGAGGAGCACTCGTTGGGAATTTAAAATTTAAGAGGACTTTTGACCATTTACACAAAAAAGAGACCTTAGTTGAATAAACTGGATCATCATACAAATCCAGGTGTTTCAACTCCAACAAAGAAGAAGTAAAATTTCCTTATATTTGCAGGGCATCTGATACTTGCTGAGCTAAAGCAGAAGCTTGAAAAAAGGAGACAAGGAGAAGCAGGTTGGGTTATTGTTGCTTGAGAAAAGATATCCTGATAATCAGCATCTTAAGCAGTTGGAAGAATATCTACAAGTGATTGCAGACAGTTCAGAGAACAAGTTAAACAAAAACTCCTTTCAGCAAAAGACAGGTAGATGTTGCTGGGTCAGAAACTAGATTATGCTATAAAAGAACCAAAGCCGCAAGTGAAGCTAACATCACAGTATAAAATGAAGATGTAAATGCAGCAGCTCAGAAGGACCAGAAAAGAGAAGAAAAGACAGAAAACAGAAGGACAAAAAGCAAACCTGCCCCCTTCCCCTGCAAGGAAAGAAACTGAAAACTGAGTGGAAATGATAAAATCACAAGCACAGCAAATAAAGTAAAGGAAAAGAAAATGGAAGGTAGGAAGGAAGAAGTCTCCCAAACAAGAGGCAAAACAGCAGAGACTCCTCATGAGCTGACAGTCACATTTTTGGACGATGATGACTGGAATCAATTTTAGTACCTCTGAACATTTCCCTGTATGTGACATTGCATTGTTGCTGTTCAGGATGCTAAGAAATAATACAGCGTGAGAGACTTCTCCTTGTTCACTTCTTAACAGCTCTTTTCTTACTCAGAATCCTTCTGGGAACTGACAGCCATTCTGGCAGCAATTCAGCCTTTCCACTCCTGTGTACAGCAGGGGCAATGCACTTGTGTTCTGAGCTATTACACAAGCTCATGAAGTTGTGGAGGGCAGCTGCTGTTTTGTGCATGAATGTTTCACACCAGCTTCCTAAGTAATAATTTAATTTTTATGATTTTAAAAAATGGAAATCAGTGATTTCTAATGGAAAATCTTTTCTGCCAATACGATCAACTAAATTAAGGCACTCATTTAATTTAAAATTGCTTTTACAAAGTATTACTTTTTTTGCCACCATGCCTATTTAAGTTCACCATTGGCAAGAATCTTAAAGCTTGTTTTTTTCGGCAAAATCTATGCAAAAGTGGTAGAGTGCTTTTGGAATCTTTAACGCTTCCCTACTGAAATATCAGATTTAGTGGGATGGGGGAGTGGGGACTGGAAAGAAAAAGAGAGGAAGATCTGCAGTCATACCTACAGGCTTATACATAATCCTACTTATATCTGCCTCATAGAAGTGTACTTGTCCTTTGCCTCACTGTTGTATAGAACCTCAAGTTTTCTTATGGTGGAGATATTTTCTTGGTACTGTGGTGAAAAACTCAAAATGTATTCACACCAGCAGTTCACTCCAGTGATTTGACATGGAGGACATAGGTATCGCAGTTTGCCATGCATCGATGCATCTTGCATGATTCTTCATTGCTGCCCCACGGCTGCCTTTTCAAAAGGCGGCATGGCTGAGCGGGAGCTTGCAGAGACGGAGGTGCTCTCAAAACCTCTGTGCTGCTCAGAGCTCTGCTTTGTTACTGTAGGGTGTGGGGAAGAATGAAAATTCAAGCCAGTTAGCGAGTCGTGTGGTTTAGTTGCTTAATTGATATCTTTTGCGGTTTTTTCTGGTCTGGAGGGGTTCTTGAGGGGTATCTAGGATTGTTTACATGCATCTCTTTTTAAACTGTAGGAAGATATACCTGAGCTGCTGAATTGCCTTCCTGTTCTTATGAAGTGCTCACTAATCTTTTCTGATATGCTGAGGCTGCATTGCTTAACTGGTAATTATTTTTATTTGACTGAACTGTTACTACACTCTTTAACAGCTTTTGGCTGGTTATATAGGTTAGAGTATTTTCTTCCTTTTGTATCAGGAATTCTGAGTTTTCAGCTGGTGCTGTGAATCAGTGCAAAGCCTAGTTCACACTCTGAGCGGAGGTGTGTACTTAGAAAATACAGTGTTAAACTGTTTTCATATTGCTAATGAGGTGCTGGGGTAAAGAAGGCTGCATCTGGCTGGGTAACATCTCACTGCAGGGCAATGTACAAGAGGTTGTGCAAACTTGCACTCACAGATACAGACCAGGAATGTCTCTCCCTCCCTCTGTTCCTCATGCTTACCAGCCCCCTTCTGCATCCAGCTAACCTCCCCATGTTATAACTGAAGAGGTGTCCAGATCTGGCACCAGGACCTTGCCACCTCGTGGGGCTCCCAGCCATTGACGCTTAGCTCATCCACAACTCCTTCCCATGGACTCTGTGGGAAAGCAGGTTTCCAAGAAAAAATTACGGCCTAAAGGTTTAAAAGTAACAAGGTATGGCCTTGGAGGGAGGATGCTTTGATAGCTTGGGTGTAGCAAACTGAACCTTATCCTGTGGTTCCAGACCTAAGAGAAATAGCATGAACTTTTCTTCTGTGCAGGCACACTGAGTCCCAGAGTGCCCCAACCCCTGTGTGAAAGCCTCTAGCAGTGGGCCAGGTGGAGATAGCACAATTACTCTGTAGGCCATAAAACAGTTTCTACAAGACTTGTGGACGTAGTGGGAGCAGGAAGAGTGGCTGCAGCTCCACACAGTCCAGGGAAAGGGACCTGGGCACCATCCTCAGGAACTGACTTGGCCTTAACTGCAGCCAGTAGCAGAGCTGCTGATATGGTCGTTGAGCCATCTTTTAGAGCTGGTGTTGGATGCTGGTGAGCAAGGCTGTCTTGGTGTTAACCTGAGCTTCTGTGGAGGCTGGTAGGGAAAATGAATAAGGAGGTTAATGTGGTCTCCAGGATACAGAAAGTTTCCGCAACACTAGGTGGGGAAATAGAAGTGAAGAGCTTATCACTTGTTCATGAGTAGATTTCTCATCTTTTTTGCACAGAGTGACTTTTATCCTATTTGGAGAACATGATGGTCTCTCTTCTACACTCACCCTCACTTTCAGTACTGAACTTGTTCTTACCCAGCTCTCAACAATTGTAATTACAGAAAATAATGGCACTATACCGCTTTATTTTAAGATAGTCTATGAAGCATGACTACAGGAAACAAAGGAAAGCAGAAAACCAAACAGGTCTGACAACATGGACATATATTAATAAAAAAGAGTAAAAAACACACCTGCTATTTAACAGGCTGAGTGACACAGGTACTGATAGGAAGTAGCTCACCTAAAAAGCGATTAGTCACTGTCATTTACAATGCTAAAGAAACAGAAATGGCTGGACAGTTAGAAAAACCAAAGGTAAAGCCAAGTTTACCTGGCCTTTCCTGCTCATTCTAATTAAAACTCTGGCACATATGCACAGTCTGACTGAATGACAGTCTCCCATGCAGAGTCAATGGAGCATCTCTTTGGTACGGCCTCAAGGGCTATGTACCTGTTCTTAACACTTGATGTTTTTGGCTGTCCATCAAGGATTAAAAGCAGCTGAATTAGGCAGACTAGGAGCAGGGACATAAGAAAGAGGTAAATCTGAGGCTTTGGGAGATAGGTCACATTGGTTGTTCAGACTTCAAATTTTCAGTGGAGAGAAATAAGCACTTTAAGACATGTTTATTCTCTTCATATTTATGTGCAAAATAGGTGTACAGGTTGTGCTGTAGATAGGACTCCTTTGTATGTTAATTATAGAGGGACCCTAGGGGAAATGTAGCTACCATCTGCACTGAAAACCTATTTAATTAGGTGAATATAATCTTATCCCTATCATCTTCAAGGAAAAGAAATGAGGGTCATTGGAGGATCTCACCTGGGTTAACGTTGGTCAAAGGCATGGGAGATCAGCTTGCTTTGGCATCTTCTTAAGACAAAGTGGTCAGGAAGAAAACATGAAGAAGGCAAAAGGGAGAAGGCATGTCCTATGAGGAGCCACTAAGGACCCTGGGTTTGTCTAGTTTGGAGAAAAGGAGGCTGAGGGGTAACCTTGTTGTTCTTTACAGCTTCCTGAGGAGGGTAAGTGCAGAAGGAGGTGCTGATCTCTTCTCCCTGTTATCCAATGACAGGACGCGTGGGAATGGTTAAAAGCTGCACCAGGGGAGGTTTAGACTGGACATTAGGCAGCATTTCTTTAGCGAGAGGGTGGTCAAACACTGGAACAGGCTTCCTAGAGAGGCGGTTGATGCCCCAAGCCTGTCAGTGTTTGAGAGGCATTTGGACAGTGCCCTTAATAACATTTTTTAACTTTTGTTCAGCCCTGAGGTGTTCAGGCAGTTGGACTAGATGATTGTTATACATCCCTTCCAACTAGAACCATCCTATTGTGTTTTGTTCTGTTCTATTCTGTTCTGTTCTGTTCTGTTCTGTTCTAGACAGGAAGATACTTTGGGAAAGGGAATGATTTAAGTGCAGAGAACGGTTTAAAAGGCTGAATGATTGTTTTCCACATGTTAACAGACTTTATGTGCATGATGCAGCTGCTTGAGTTTCTGTTGTGGGAAACAAATGGGAAAGCATCTGCAAAGATGGTCCTAAATAGCCAGTTCTGACCACTGAATGGAAGGAATCAGGGGTAGCTAGATCCCAGACAGCAATAATGATCATCTGGAGCATGGGGGTAGTGAACTTGTATATTGTTGTTTGATGTTGTAAGGCAGGCACCAGGTGCTATCACAGGGTAAGCTCTGTGATCATCACTGACTGTGATATGTGATGAATATTGTTACAGTTGGAAGGGGTAGGTCTCATTCCCTGTAACTTCTGCTGCATGCACAAGTTGGAGGGGAGAAGGAAAACAACATAGTTAACCTTGTCTATGCTATGATTTTCATGAGTAAGTGCAGACTCTCCCAGCCAGGAGAGCAGAGACTGGTGCCAAGGGTAGAGCATATGCCAAGGAAATGCTCAGCTCACAGCATCTTTTGCACTTCATCTTCACATGGTGTCTTGACAGGTCTTTACTCCTGGTTACGCCCTTGCCTGGTGTTCCAGCAGCTGAAGGAGGTCTGCTTGTGCAGCACATGCATTGTGTTGGGTGATAAGCTGTCTTCAATAAGGCATGCTTGATTCAGGGTGTCCATGGGAGAGACGGGTCTGATGAAATGCTGTCATGATAGGGGATGAAAACATGTGGGATAAAGAGGTTGTGAGCCTGAGTTCACTTCTGCCCAACTTGGAAATATTGAAGAGAACATAGATGCAGCTGTAATCAGGATAAGGGTGTTATGGAACCTGAAGAGAATATAGATACAGCTGTAATCAGGATAAGGGTGTTATGGAACTTTGGGATCTCAAAGCTGCTTAGTTTGTTCAAACACTCATAGTCAGTGGAATAATTTCAGATGCTTTAGGTTGCTTTTCTTCAAAGACTGCTTGTAATTTTTTTAAAATGTCCTCCTCTGTTTCAGTAGTATGGACTATACATCAGTCCACTTAGAATAGTGGACTGATATAGTTTGTGCTTTTTCTTTAGCAGCTAATGAAACTAGTCATTGACTTAATAACACTCTTCTAAAAATTGACTCTGAGATGCTGCAGAAATTTCATGAATGAGCATAGAAAGAAAGAGGTTATAAAATTTGTTTCAGCTGAGCATCTTTACGTCTCTGAGAAAGGCTTCCCTGGCAGAATGAGCCTCTTTTCTTGGTAATACTCTTTAAAAAACTGTTCAAGTAAAAATAAAAAAAATCCTGGCAAGTGTTTTGGGACAAAAAAAGTACTGAAAGTGTGTAATCTCATTGGTTCCAGAAACCCAAAGGCCTAGTAATGTTCCTTCACTCAGCTAGGAAACGAGCACCTATGAGAGAGACAGTTCATCTGGGAATAGGACAAGTGAGGTAACTCACCTTCAACTAAACGACATGTCTTACCCTGTCTCACACTATAAATACCAGTGGCTGCTGAGTGGCATCCCCCAGAGCAGTTACTGCTCTAGTCCTGGCAAAATGTTATGGGTCATTCTGAATTGTACTCTAAAAAAAGTTATTTATACAAATCTGATCTCTTTGGTTGAGGAGTCTAGTACTTTTTATGCAAATAAAGCCATCTCCTTCCTCATTCAGTCAAAACCTTGTTTTGTTCTGCTTTGCCTGGACTCACTGCGGCGGGTGTGGTGAGGTGGGTGAAAACGATTTTCAAAGATTGTTTTACAAATGTGTTGCAATCCCTGGAGATGTTGTGTGAACGTGGGACAGAGATCTAGTACTGCCCATCGTGACTTACTCCAGGTCTACTTCTAGACTAATTTATACCCATGACACACATGAAAATATCTCACAAATAACATCTACCTTGGGTCGAGTTAGATGCAGTGCTCTGTTTCAGTGTTGCAGTTGATGTTCAGAGCTACATTACAGTAGCCCTTGGCACCTGTGAGAAAAACAGCCTTTGTGTTGCCTTAGGGATGTTTTCCTTTATGTTCCTGTGCTTCTCTTTTATATTTTCTTAGTACAGTAAGGAACATGGCAGACTTTGCAGCCCTCTAGAGCCCAGAGTGTTTCACCTAAGGAGCACATATGCCACTCACAAATATATAAGACATTAAAATTTGTATTCTTTTACCACTTGTAACATAAAGAAACCCTGTTAAATGCAGTGATATTTATACTTCCCTTCAATTACTTGTAAGTTTGCCTAAGCAGTAAAAATGTAGTTGTAGACACATTTATTCATACATTAACAGTTATACCCTTGAGAATATTTCAAGCAAAACTGCATTCAGATAGGCTGTTTATTTGTTCTAAGGACTTCTTAAAAAAAATCAACAATTAAATAGTCCATCTGTTCCCCAAACACTTCTAGTTAAACATTTGACTATACAGTTTTGAAAAGGCAATTTTGCTAAATTGAACATTCTGTGTTGCATGTATATAAATTCTTGACTGCTACAGGGAAGCAACAGATTAGACAAAAGTTTGAATTCGCCAAATTAAAATATGGTGTAAGTCAGTGGAGTTACGCCAGCTTAAAGTACATTCAGTTACTCTTTTCCTCTTATAAAAGTAGAAGTTAAAAACATCCTATTCTGAATGTTCTGAAAGCTGGGTTAATCTAAGAATTAGAGATCACAATGAACGTCTCTAAAATCCCTGGGAGAGTACTTTCAGCATGCATTTGTGGGAACCACTTTTCAAAATGGGTTTATATCCCACAGATTTCTTTGTCTTGCATTTTAGTATTGGACTAGAAATGGCTGATACTCCTATTAAAAAGAGGCTCCACTCTAAAACCATGGCAAAGCCTTCCCAATGTTATAAAGGCATACAGACAAAAAAAAGGGTGATTAAGGATAATTTATGGTTTTCATTAAATGAACCTACATTATTCTCGGAACAAAGAGCTTTATTATTAATGGAAATTCATTATTGTTATTAATTACACATTTTTAAATGCTTTCATTTTAACCTGTCATCAATTTCGCGTAGCAAAAAGATGTGTTCCAACTTTGAACATTCTGAACTTTACTTTACTCTTAAATTGAGTCAAGATTTTCCTTTGGGCATTCGGGTTCTTGGCAAGCATTTCTTCCATTTTACACTAACCATCTCTTCAGTCTTCATCTTACTTCCTCAAACCTCTACTTTTAACCTTGTTTTATCTTTTTCTAGGGCAGAAGTACCTTGAAGATACTGAGCCAAATTTTAAACTGTTGTTTCATTGCCCCTATTGTTATTGGGTGTTAATTTGTACAACAGCACAATCAGGAATAGGAGATAAAGTCAATATATTTTTATTTGCAAGTCAATATATTTTTGTTTGCACACAAGTTAATTAATTAATTAATTAATTAATCCTTCTTCTTTTTTTTTTTTTTTTTCCCCATGGGCTGGCAACACTTCAAGAAATAATTCCTTGAAATTATTGTATTGTATTTGACTTGTCAGAATGTATCTCCAGAAATCAATCTGTACACACAAAACATACATGGAGGCTGAACTACTTTGCAATCGCAGATGGCAGGACAGATGTTACAAATGTATTACAGTTATAGGGAAACATCAGCACTCTGAGGAATGAATATATTATCTTCAGTGTATCCTGAAGATTCCAAATAGAATTGCATGAGATGAAGCAAATTCTGCTTCATTTTAGAGGTGTTTCATGGCCATGGCTAGGAATACTATTTGGCCTGATCTGTCTTTGAATTCCAGTACAAAAATGAAAAAATACATGAACCTGTTCAAAAACCAACCAAACAATCCAGTAACATTGGAAAGAAACTAGATGGTCAAAGAATATGATAACAAAAAGTAATAGGAATCAAACACTTAAACAAGCATCACATCAATGGGTCTGCCTCATACCTTGCTTCTGTCTCAGCGAAAATTGTACAAATCTTAGCACACTTCTTCCCAAAATTTTCTAACTTAATCTTATTTTTCTTCTTATATTTTTACCTTTCCTTTTTTGACCACTTTTTCTGGTATGTTACCTCTGACTTTTTTTCAATGCATTTACTCATTTTGTCTGATTAGAATCTCAGAATTTAACTTGTGTTAGGCTGGAATTCTCTTTGCAAACAAGTAACTGAGCAATTTTCCTTCCTTCCTTCCTTCCTTCCTTCCTTCCTTCCTTCCTTCCTTCCTTCCTTCCTTCCTTCCTTCCTTCCTTCCTTCCTTCCTTCCTTCCTTCCTTCCTTCCTTCCTTCCTTCCTTCCTTCCTTCCTTCCTTCCTTCCTTCCTTCCTTCCTTCCTTCCTTCCTTCCTTCCTTCCTTCCTTCCTTCCTTCCTTCCTTCCTTCCTTCCTTCCTTCCTTCCTTCCTTCCTTCCTTCCTTCCTTCCTTCCTTCCTTCCTTCCTTCCTTCCTTCCTTCCTTCCTTCCTTCCTTCCTTCCTTCCTTCCTTCCTTCCTTCCTTCCTTCCTTCCTTCCTTCCTTCCTTCCTTCCTTCCTTCCTTCCTTCCTTCCTTCCTTCCTTCCTTCCTTCCTTCCTTCCTTCCTTCCTTCCTTCCTTCCTTCCTTCCTTCCTTCCTTCCTTCCTTCCTTCCTTCCTTCCTTCCTTCCTTCCTTCCTTCCTTCCTTCCTTCCTTCCTTCCTTCCTTCCTTCCTTCCTTCCTTCCTTCCTTCCTTCCTTCCTTCCTTCCTTCCTTCCTTCCTTCCTTCCTTCCTTCCTTCCTTCCTTCCTTCCTTCCTTCCTTCCTTCCTTCCTTCCTTCCTTCCTTCCTTCCTTCCTTCCTTCCTTCCTTCCTTCCTTCCTTCCTTCCTTCCTTCCTTCCTTCCTTCCTTCCTTCCTTCCTTCCTTCCTTCCTTCCTTCCTTCCTTCCTTCCTTCCTTCCTTCCTTCCTTCCTTCCTTCCTTCCTTCCTTCCTTCCTTCCTTCCTTCCTTCCTTCCTTCCTTCCTTCCTTCCTTCCTTCCTTCCTTCCTTCCTTCCTTCCTTCCTTCCTTCCTTCCTTCCTTCCTTCCTTCCTTCCTTCCTTCCTTCCTTCCTTCCTTCCTTCCTTCCTTCCTTCCTTCCTTCGTCCTTTCGTCCTTCCATCCTTCTCTGTCTAATCTTATTGAATATTATATAATTATTTATATGTTTTGAACTCCAGGCATTCATTCACAACCAACACCTTTCACTTCCCTTCCAGTTTAGCAATGAAGCTTCTATTTCTGGGTATCTTGCTTTTTTAGCTTTTGATGGTGTGGTGTCATAATAGGACCACTGGGTGGTGGATGGAGGTTGGTCATTGAAGGATGACTGCAAAAAGACCAAGAGGAATTGAATCTACTCAGCGCAAAAGGAAGGAGACTTTGGTCCAAGGACTGGGGCTGGCAGCAACTGGCAAAAGGTTATGTAGATGACATAAACGGAAACATAAGAAAAAAAGAAAGGAGTAGGTAATCTGTTCTGAAAAGGAGAATACAATGGTCTGAAAGCTGAGAAGCTCTCAGGGCAAAAATTTGGAGATACACATTGAAGACAATGGGTTGGAAATTTTAAATGAACTGGTGACCAAAGGGTATAGTACCATGGCCAACGCTGCAGGGTAGAGCAACGGCTCAGTGGCAGTAATGGGAGAGTTTGAAGTGTAGACAAGATAATTTAGATTTAGCTGGAAGTTTAGGTCAGAAAACATGCATTTTAGCAAGGATATAAAGAAAGAAAAGATGATTTAATGGCAGGTTGCAGGCTAGGGAAGGAGGACAGAAATGAGACAATGGAAAATCAGGAGACACTGAAAATTAAATTAAGCCTGTGGAACACAGAAACTACAGGAGGAAATATGATGTCTCATATACTGTGATGACTTCACCTGTTGTCACAGCACTGGATTTAAGGATGAGTCACCAGGGATGAATATTACCTTATTAATTTGAAGAGGATAAAATGCTAATATTAAACTTGAATTGACAAACAAAACTAGTTAAAAAATTAGCAGCAAAGCACTTTATAGATATGAAATGAAAAGTTTTGCTGCTGTTGTATCTTAGGAGAATTGAACAAAGGAAAACAGGAGGTGAAAATGACTCTTTGGGTCTTTCTTTTCTCTTTTTTTTCTGTGTGGATTATGATTGTTGTAGAATACTGCTCTACTTTTTGTTTCTTTTGTAGCAATAGCAAAATGCAATGGACTATTTACCAAATAAAAAGAACCAGCTAGCTTTGAAAAGTCGGTCTCCTGCTTCTTTTACTTCACCAAAACCATGGTAGCACAGTTGAGCCCAAACACCAAAATCTAAATCCAAACTTACTGCAAAATACCTGACAACAGGCAAACTCCCCAGACAAAAATGTGGATACATTCTGATTCCTTGTATAACATAAATTTGTCTATCTGTTATATTTTATTGTTATATATGCTTTATTGCTATTTAGGGAGTTCCCAAAATTGTGTAAGCGCTTTATGGAACAAGTGAAAAGTAAAAGGTCCCTTCCTTGAGAAACTGTGGCTCAGATTCATATGTGAAACAGCAAGTAAAGAAGCAAGAAAAGGGTGTGAAGAGGAGGAGGAAGAGCTAACCAACAGAGTAGTCAAGTTGCTTATCGGCATTTCACCACCAGGGTCAGCTGGCTAAATTCACATGAGAGAAGAAAGGGTTCACATCTGTCCTAGACTCAAAACAGAATCACACAAGGATAAGGTGTGCTTTTTATTTTCTTCCTCTCCTTGGATTTAGCTTTTTTTTTTTTTTACATGTACTGAGAGCGTTGATGTTATATAAGCCTTCCAAAAAGTGTTAACTTGGCTAGCAGGTGTTAAAACTAATGCTTGAACATTGTACTGGCCAGTTCTATTCAATAATGAATTAAGAAAAAACATTTATCTCAACTAGTTACATAAATAGTTATCATTTGACATGGAGTAGCCACTTTCCCTAACCTAACCAGCAATTTACCTTCCTTTTTGCATAGAGCTTCTAGACACCTGTCTTTTTGCACCACGCTTGAAAGTTATTCAGGCTATTTTGGAATAATGCAAGACACAAGTTGCCAAGTCCTAAGGTGCTGCTTGGTACCCTCATGTTAACAGACCTCTTTTACCATGAAGGCAGTTTGGTTTTCTAAGGTGAGGAAGAGGTGTTCACTCCGGTGGGCAGATTACAGGGTGTGTTAAGGTCTAAATGTAGTCTCCAACTTTAAGAGAATTCTAACTATGTCAGCTCTGATTCTGAGCTAAGAATGAAGGGAACAGTCACGAAAATAAAACGTACTTATGGGTTTAAAGATAAGGTTTTCCTTGGGCATTTAACAGTCAAAGAGGAAGATGTTGGTCCTGTTCACTATAAAGACCACAAGCACTTCCATAAGAACAGACAAAAGTAAGAACTTTTTATGTTTCCTTGTCTCAGTTGCAAGAATTAAACAGAATGGTACCAGATAAGTGCAGAAAAAAAAAGGCATGAAATAAGTGTTTCAGAAAGATTTTTCTGCTCAAAAAAAAAAATTCTGCCAAAGTGAGGTTGCCAATGCTGCATAGAGGCAAGCTTTGTATTAATTATCTGTGTTCATAAAGTACGAATGATTACATCAATAAAGGGTGACTCATAGTTAAATGGTGCCTTTCAACCATATGACATCTATTGAGAACAAACACTGTGCTCCAAATTGAAGCCAACTAATGCACTAACAACATAATTACAATGATTGCAGCTGTGACAAGGGCTATGAGTGGCTTTCAACCACAGCATATAACAGCTTACAAGAAATGTATTTCTGTTAGTTAAGTAGGTTGCAGTTTTGGTTATGAGAGCAACTAGAATGGAATTGGACCTATTAGCTTAAACTAGATGCTGAGGAAATTGATGAGTGGAAACTGTTAAAACTGTAAGAAAAAAAAAAAAATTAATCTAAAACCAGGATAGCATTCTGTTATTATTTTTATGATAGTGCCATGCTGCCTGTGAGTGTTCATGTGTATACATATACTGAAAAAAGGATAGTCCCTGATTTCAGATGCTCATCCATGAGAAAAGAGATGGAGGGATGGCATTCTTTTCACTGGACTTGTGAAAACCTGAGCTAGTGACTCTAGGCTCCCTGTAGTTACTTGAAATGAGCAGGTATTTTCAGAGTGCAATTAATTTTACCATATTTTAAACTTATATTTTTGGGTATTATTGTTGAAGTAGCTGATTTATTCCACTGGGTAAAGAAAACCAGGATGACATACTCACATATGCACATACACATGATAAAAGTCTCTATCAGACCAGATGAATTATACCTTTGGATGAATACAGACAGACAGACAGACAGATGAACCAGTACTAATATAAATAAGACTATAAATCCAAGATAGGAATAGTAGTAATACCCCAACTAAGGGTACCCTGTTGGTTTCACAGCAAAAGGGAACTTTGAGAAAGACAAGACTAGTGAATATTTAAAGATTACTCTTTCCAGAAACAAGGCAACATGTGGGAACAGGTGGAAAATAATGTTTGCCTGAAGTTTTAGCAACTCTGAACACTGCAGGTATCATGTGAATGGAACTCTGCTTATGAGGGGACAGTCTGTGAAGGACTTTCAAAGCAGAGTAAAAGGTGGTACCATGTGGGTTTGCAAAAAGATTGCTGGTCTGTAAAAGCAAAAGGAAGGTTTATCCTAAAACCTAGACCCTGACATATGCGACCACACAGGTCTTTGCAGTTTGACATGACCCATGAATAAGTCCCTATCCCTCCCAAATCCACCCAAGACACAAATCCACACTGCCCTCTCTGAAATTCCTGTTTCAGAGGAGACAGTTCACCCACAATTGGACATCATTCCCCTCCATATACTGCAACATCACTGAGCAGGCTGAATGATAAAAAGGTTAGAATTTTTTAAGTAGGATTTCAAGTCAGATATTAAAGAGCTGGGAAAAGGTTGCATAAAGCAATACGTTACTTTTTTAGTAACATTCTTTTCAATTTTCTTAAAAATCCAGAACCTCAGGGTTCAAAGGACTCTTTCCTCTCTCCTCCCAGCAGCTAATCCCATCAGATGCCAAGTCCTTTGCCCTGTTAAAAAGAGGTGGGAATGTAGGGTCCTCATAGGCATACCCCTTCAAGTCATCCCCTTTAAATTATTTTTACACATTCTAGGTCCAAGATAAATCCTCCTTCCTTTCCCTCTCCACCCTTTATTCACACATCTGAGTGCAGTGCTGCTCAATCTAAACAGAGCACCGATAGCTTATCTAGCAGCAGAGGCAAAAATTAACCTTGCTATTTAAAGCATTTTCTGGGTTATTACAGTTGGAAGCCTTTTTCAGTCTTCTGCAAATTACATATCATAACAAGTGTTAGCTACACATATGCTCTATTAAATTAATAATCATCCTTGTGGCCTTAGCTTTAGGCAGGGACTCATCACAACCCATTATTACTTCCTGACACAGGCTTAAGGAGTATTTTGTCTGAACCATCTTCTGCCTCCTTTACCCCATTCTGTTACTTTCAGAGGTGTCTAGCACCAAAATAGGTAGATAAAAAAGCTGAACAGAATTTTAAGTATTGTTTGGAAAAGACCAGAATAAATCAGAAAACAACATTATGAGGCTGCATACACCCAGGATGTCTCTACTGCTTAAGCCCTATTTGCAGTTTTGTCCATCATATCTCAAAGGGATAGAGTAGAAATAGGAAAACAGAAAAAGTACTATGAGAGGCAGCAAAAGTCACCAGAAGCATGGAAAAACTTCTATACAGAAGCTGAGTAGACAAAGAGTTTTGAGATTGGGAAAAAAACATCCAAATAGCAATAAAATTGAAATCTATATAAAGATGTTGAGAAAACTTACTCAGTAATTATCACAGTGAAAGAAAAAGAGGGTACATACTGAAATTATTGGGAAGCATGTTTAAAACAAACTGACAGTATAAATACTGAAAGATTAAATTGAGATTCATTTCCACAAGATGTTGTGGTGTCCAAAGTATAAACATATATAAAAGGATTAGGAAAATTCAAGAGAACAGATTTGTCCGGGCTTATTAGGTACCATGGTAAAATGGGCTCTATCTCAAGAATTCCCTGGGCAACTGATTTCCAGTAAATTGCAGGATTGACATTGGAAAGGAGGGGGTGGAATAACTTTTTGCATATTCTTGTCTACCAGCCCCCATGCAGCAGGACTAAATCATCTGTCTCATTTCACCTTCCCCAGAATTTTTAGATGAACTGTCTGGCTTTGCCTTGAACTGAAAATGTTTTGACTTGAATACTCAAGTCCATTTGGCCCAGCTGAATTAATTCAAGAATTTTGTAGACGACTCCATTTTAACCACTTCAGCTTCTTGTAATAAGAAGGTATAAGCTATAATACCTTGAATTAAAAATTAGTTTAAGAATGTGCGCATAATGATTTGAGCAATTAGTAATGTTTTTAAAATTCATCTTAGTAAGTAGTCAAAGCCTGTGAAAATGTGACTTCATCGATATCATTATTATATTTTTTACAGGGTCACCTTTATGTCAAGTGCACTAATGAGCTAGAAAGGACACGATTAGAAAAAGTAGTACAGGCAGATTTTATTGCAGCATTCATAAGAATAAGAAAATCTTTCTCTTCCTGCATAATATTTGCTAGTGGAGAAGCTGTAAAGCATGGTGTGAAGCATAGCAAAAAGGTTTTCAAGAAAGATTTTGTGTTCATTAGGAAAATTGTAAAAGATTATTTTCCCTATAATTTAAATCCATGATCCAGAACTAGAGGAAATCTTGACACTTCATTAATAGCTACCTAAATATGACTATACTATTAATGCTTTGAGGTCACACTGATAATGAATGATTTTCTATGCTGTACTTTAGTACTACCTGGTTACATCAAAGTTTTGAGCTGGAGATGCACATGGCTAAACTGAATTTGATAAATAGTTTACTTACCTTTGGAGTTGCTTGTAAGTAATTACTTTTATTGGAAACAGAGTGACATTTTACAGCTTATGGAATTTTCATGATTTTACCTGAATTTATAAGCAACGTCATAGCCAAAAATCTTGTAAATGTGACTTGTCCATAATCTTTGCATGAATTAGATCAGGTGCCTATGTGCCGGAAGAGAATTTAAACATCAGCTCCAATGGCAGTCATACCATACTACAAAAGGTCAGGCATTTAACAGAGTTGAAAACCACAAAATTTCTGTCAGACATTGGTTATGTGGCTGTTGCTAATTTGCTACCTTGGCTTTCAGAGTAGTCAAACCTGGCCTTAGAGCTTGGATTATCTACACTCATGGTGAAATGCTCATCTTATTAAAGTTAGTGGCAAAATTTTTTTTGTTGTCAGGAAAACCAGTTTTTTGGGATAGTTTTCCATAGAAATATGAATACTTCTAAAGTTATAGTAGTCTTGCTGTTGTATAATTTTGTCATCGGTAGAAATCATATATTTAAAATTTATTCCAGCTGTACTTCATACTTTCTTTTTTTTTTTCATTTTGATTTGTGCTTTATATTTTTTTAAAATACGTACCTGTTGGGAAATAATCACACTTCCATTTGAGGTCACACTTTCATTTGATATTGATAAATGCAGGAATTGTTCCCATTCTTTTCCCTGATGAATCTCTGTGCTTTTCCTTGTACCATTGTTCTTTAACTTAAAACAACTTGTGGACCAGCAATATGTTTATAGGCTGCACATTGCTGGGTAATTTTACTGGTACTGGTTTGTAGTTCATAAAACTGCTAGCGGTTATAAGGCATAGTACAAAAACACTGTTACTGAGGGAGAGTATGTGTTTTATGTGCTTCATCTGTATCTAATAGGGTTTTCTTATCGTATTTATTCCCTCCCCTCATCGCCCCTTCTGATTCTAGGCCTACACAGAGTGAAATTCCATACAGCCCCTTCCAAATAAAACATACCTCAGATGTTTTATCTGAGTTTTTTTTGAAAGCACATAATTTTAAGAAACAGTAGAATTTATGCTGGATACCATTATGCAAATAGTTGTATTTGGAGCTATCACCTATGTGAAAACAAAACATATTCTAAATGACAATGGCTATGACTCACCGTAGCCTGTATTAAGCGATGGATCAATTTGTTGATATTCCTG
>NW_010558734.1:31481-59231 GCF_000687285.1 Phaethon lepturus
AAAAATACACAGCTTGTTTCAGGTAAACCTCTGGAGGTTCAAAAATTTCATTCAGATAAGCTTGGTGACGTTTGGATCCCTTTCTGAAGTTTATCCAATTACTTTTTGGATTTAATTACTGGTTAAAACAAGGAACAAAACTAAGAAAAAGTGAGCACTTCTATATTCAGAAACTGCATGAGCAGTTTCAGCTACAGCAATGTGCTGGGACATAGAAAACGAGAACTAATTCGCTGTTATTTAAGAACGGCTTTGTGATTTCTGAAGTATGTTCATTTTTTGTTATTAAAACTGGAAGAAGGCTCCAGATGTCTCCAGAGCCCTTGTCCAATAGCAAGTGTTCTGATAATGTGGTTTTGCTGCACACTTATTAAAAAAAATATCTACAGTGTCTCTGATACAATTAACTTCATTTGAACAGCTGGCAAATTCTAGTTTTTAAAAAGAAGACCCTTGTTGAGCATTCCAGTTGCAAAGAGGATATAAATTACAATTAAAAAGTCATGGCATATAAGAGACAAGACACATATGATCAGTGGTGGCATACAGAGGGCTAGACCACACTTTTCACAATACTTCATCAATGCTAATAAATATGTATTTGCATCTGTCTCCATTTAGAAAAGCTCTTAAAGATAGAGTTAGGACTTAGCTCAAGTTGATGCTCTAGCTTGCTGAGACCACCTTGATCACATGAAAATCATTTTTAGTATAAGGTGGCAAGTATGGAGCGGTGTTATACTTTATTAACACATTTGAAACCCAGATTCTGACTAGAAATGTCTTTTTTAGAATTTGTTCTGTTTTCACAGAAAATGTCTTTGCTGTGCATAGAAATTGAGGCAAAGTTCCTGCAGCCTTCAGAGAAATAAGTCTTGATAGAAACAGATACTGAGGAACAAGGAACCATGTCAAATCTCAAAAATGAAACACTTGCCCTGCTCCATTTTGAATTCTGTTCAGCTCTTGTGAATGTCTTGGATTCAATGCTCACCATGACAAGGAACAGTTTGCAAGCAGTCACATGTGGTGTTTTCCTAAAAAGGTGGCATTTTCACTGGGAAACTGTGCTCTGTCAACATGAGGGGGACGTGGCATCCTGGAAAGGAATGCACAGCCACAATCCTCAAACTTCCTTGCAGGCCATAAACTGGTGGATGGAGGGGAGTATGCACTGGCATGCCTTTTCTCGAGGACCATTTTACTGGAGAAGAAACACTGGTATTCCAAAGGGACAATAGTAACCCCAGATGTCTTCTGATAAGTAATACTTACAAGAACGTCACTGAGCAGTCCCAGCAACTGGTGGAGGTCCACAGACTTTGGTTCTGAGTTCATGATCCAAAAGACAGTGTTTCGTGAGATCCCTGAGAGTACTCCTAAATTTCTGTGGGATCCCAGAGGTTTTGGACTAGCACATATGAGCAGCTTTATGCCACACACTGAAAGGAAATAGTAGCTGGGATGCTGATGGTGTCAGTAACACGCGAGCATGAATCTGGCCCAAAACAGAAAGGGCATGACATCAGCATTGTGACCATACTGTTCCCTCCTGTTATCCAGTCCATTTATGTCTAGATCTTGGGACTAAAGCACATGGGGAAAAGAGCTGGTGTGGGGCAGAAAGGGATAATTCTCAGCATAGGAAAATGGATTGTTTTGTCTCGGGGCTGGGGACAATGACCATGTCTAGAGAAAGTGTCCTTCTGGCACCTTTCAACGTCCCTTTGTTGGACAACGGTTGGCACTTCAGGTGAAGGCAAAAATTACACTGAGAACACAGTTGGGAAACAGCATAGGTAGGAAGTTTCTTTCTGACCATTTCAGGTCATGAGTCAAGAGACCTGGGGCTTGCTTTGAACACTCTGTTAATGTACATCTGCCAATATTATCAGCTTTCTGAGGCGATGCAGGGAACCTGGCTCTTCCTGTGGGTCGGGAAACAAACAGAAACATCTATGTACGTGTACACCCATGGGGACCACTATGACGAGGCAAATGAACCCCAGGCACCAAGACTGAAAAAATATTAAAGGGTACAAGCACACTGAGCCCTCTAGATCTCTTGGTAAAGCTCTTACAATGTTAAATTGCCTCACATTTCTCAAATTATTTTTTGCTGCAAGACTGAAATTGTCCGGCTTTCAGCTGTATTTTGCTGGACTGCATACAGCTTTGTTAGCAAGGTGGGAAAAGATTCCACCCCTGCAAGCCCTTCTGTATGCAAGTGCAGGCAGCTAGCTATGCCTTCATGATGTCTTTGTTAAACTGTTTGAGTTCTTTAATCCTCACATTTAAAAGGTAGTTTTCCTGCTTGGGCCATTTTTGTGCCTCTCTTTTGAACTCTTGTTTGTATTTCTATGTCCTTATTCATTCATTGTGCAGACCACTTGCTTGCGAGTCTGTGTATGGCACCAGGTCACTTTTTAGTTTTCCGTAGAGCTCCTTGGGAGTGTGCTGCTCTTTCAGGGTCATCTTATTTGGGACAGCACCTGGGCAGGATGCTGAGAAGATGGGTATCTTTTCTTCCCTCTATCACATATGTATAGAAGTGGGAGTTTCCAGACAGGAACCTGCAAAGTGCTTGTGCTTTCCTTGTAAAGAAAATTGAGGTATGGCAGAGGAAAATTTTTCTGACAAGCCAAACAGGAGGATATGGCTCAGTCAGCTGTAGTGAGAGGGAGGAAGGAACCGTGACAGGCCGTCAGGTCTATGGCTGCAAGGATGAAGGTGGGAGGTGAACATCCCAGAAACCCAGAACCTTAGGGCTGCTCTGCCAGTTCCACACAAACATTAGAAAGCTGTGATTTCAACATGCAGTCTAGTGAACTGGACCACACCACCTCCAGCACAGTCCTGGATGTGCTCCTTTTTTTTTTTAGCTGAAAAAGGAGGTATTCTTAGCTCTTTTTGACCTGATTACATTCAGATGTCACATTGAAGTTGTGTTGTGATGTCTCTAAGTTTAGTGTCACAGCTTTCTAAAACAGTAGCAGCTTCTTACCTAGATATTTCTAGTTTTGATGCCAACTATATTAAAACTTTCAGCGGGTTATAAGTATTTATGTAGGAAATACATTACTCTGATGCAGTAGATTGGCTTTCTCATTATTTACTCTTCCACCAAATTTTGTGTCATTTGCAAAGTTTATCAGCAAAGATTTTTTGTCATCCTTTAGCTTTTATATCGGCTGTATTTTATGGTACAATGTAATTATAAGGCAATATTCTGTTGTGAGCTATATGAAGACATTTATTTTGCTTACTTAAAATATCCCAAGTGTCATGAAAACTTCTACAAATAATGCAAAAGAAATGAAAAATAATAAAATAAAAATACGAAATCTGAAATCTGCTCCAAACCATGGCCAGTCAGTTCTGTACTGCTGTAAAAGACATGATACTACACAATTCTCTTTTGGCTCATAACCTCCTGAAGAAATGAGAGAATATAACTCTGAATGTTATTCTGCCCTTCAGATCAGCCAGCCTGGGGCTCTTTCAGATCAGCTGAGGGCAAAGTCCAAGACTGCTTTGCTGCAAGGACTCATTAAAATGGGTAGCGTTTAGTCTGAGTGCTTCTGCCACTCTGTTGTGGCATGAACCAGCTCCCTCTATCTTTCCTGAGAAAGGCTCAAAGCCCATGAGCACCAAAAAATGTCTCTGCAGCACACACTCTAATGATTATTCTTAAAGAGAAGTTATCACTTTCATGCAAAAGAAACTGCAGACGGTTCAGGACTGCTGCAGTGTTTCCAGACCGGCCCGCACGTGGTGGCCCTGTGCTCCACACGCCTTGATTAAGTGATGTTTGGGATGCTGCTATGATCCTAATTCCAGATGCACTGTGACAGCAAGCAGGGTTTCCTATGAAAGCAGCCAAGGTTACGAGGCTGCTTTGCATCTACAAGCGTTCTGCTAGTTGAAATACAGCAGTTTTTTCACTCTGATGCTGAATAGTTCAATATGTCCAAAGTGTACCCTTTCAGAAGCTCCACATCTTTTACGCTAGGATTCGTCCACAATTCAGAACTTTTCTTACCTCCTGTTCTATTACTAATGACCACTGAAAAGTTATGCACCATCAGTTAAGCTATAAAAGGGCTGGCCTAGTAAGGAGCCATTGTATACCTGGCTCAGTTTCCTGAGATTTTCAAGGATGTCAGCTGCAGACATAACTATGCTGAAGAACTATTTTGATTTGTTAAAATAAGTGTTTTATTTTAAATAGGTTTTACTTTTTGAAATATGCCTAGACTATGCAGGATTTTAAATAATTCAGCCACTGCTGTGTTGAAAAGTAATGATTAAGCATATGAGATACATAAGAAAGGCCATTTTGAGGCTGTTGATCAGTTAGGTAGACAGCTTACTATACTGAACAGTGTTATTCCCCTGACATTGTCCTCTAGTGCAGTTTAAAGTATGCTATATATCCTTTAAGACATTATTTATACAATGTTAAGCAATGACATCTATTATATGGTTATGCTGAATTTTTATGAGACTGAATGGGAACCGCAGCGGATGTCACATTTCTAAATGTAAAGTGCAAAACTGGACTTGAGTTAATGTTAAGTTTCCCATCACCTGGGTGCCATTAGCAAAATAGTTTATTTGAGTATGTTGCATTGAAGAAATGCTTTATACATTGAAGAAGTATTTTTCTCTGAAAGTCTGAGATTCTAACACAGAAATCATTCTGCAGCCCAATACTCAGATTGAGATGACTATAGAAATCTTTTATTATAAGACCTTGTAGTTATGTGTGGTCAGATTTCTGTATCCATGGGGAAGCCCCATGGCTCTGTTTGTCAAAAGTTTTGTTGGCATGGATCCAGCTGCGAGAATCAGTGCTTTCCAGAGGGCTACATTTCCAGATGGAATTGAGAGCCCAGTCACACAACTGTCAGCCACGTGCTTGTTCCTCTTACTGCTCTAAAGGGACTCCTGGAATGATTAAGGATTAATCATCAGAATAAAAGCTTGCTGGGTCAGGTCCCAATTCTGGAATGTCATTAATTCATTGCTTGTAAAAACATGCTGCTATTTTCAGTATTACAAAATATAGTGATAAATAAACAAGGCTGAAGCGGTTCTGAGGTTGGTTGAGGATTAATCATGAATTCCAGTTTGTGAATTAGAACTGGCAGGCTGTGCAAGAGTTTCAAATCTAGTGCAATGGATCTCCTGGGAACTATTTCAACTTTTCTAGTTATGCGGCAGCACTGATGTTGATTGTATAAGAAGCCAACAGATTTAGGAGGATAAGAACTGGGAGGACAGGTATAGTAAATCAGAAAGTTATTCCATGTTACAGAAAACATTTGGGAACATTGTTGGGTACTTGTAGTCTGTGAAAATTTAACCTCTAGTCAGCTAATGATTATAGTACCCGATTAACTCCTTTGAAGTAAAAAAAACCCAATAAACAATAAAAATTGTTAAATATTGTTTCCCTCTCCTAACTGTCATGACTTCTTGATCATATATTAATTTTTATTTTTATGGCCTTTTCCCTTATATTTTTCTTCTGTTGAGATTGACTACATTTCCCCATTTAAATCTATTCCCAGCCGAAATCAACACTATTCCTTGATAATAGTTTGGGCTTCACATTTAAAATTCCTTCAACTTTCTGAAGAGGTGAGCTGCTTAGAAATGCATGTGTTCATTAAAGTTTGGTTACCGAGGAAGTGTCACGAAGAGGTTTCACTCTGCTTGCTGAATCACTAGAGGGAGCTCCAGGTGCGTGGGAAGGGAAGGCTTTGTCCTCAAACATCATACAAAACTCAGGGAAACAGGAAAAAATACCTTTCTCAATAGACAATGATTGCTAAATGTCTAAAAGAGAAAAAAAAAAAAAGTCCTTTTTTCTTCTTAATTAGAGTATTTTATAAGCATTTGTTTGCTTGTATTAACAAGCCTCACAAGCTAATAATTACAGCGTTTAAATGCTGGTAACAAATAGTGTCCAGTTAAAACCTTTGCAAATAGGAAGCTTGAAAAATGCATAATACTAATGCCTGTGAGCTCTTTTAAGCAATAACATTCAAAATACGTGGCTTTTTCAAGTGGCTGGTTTGTTAGAGATGATGAGATAGATATCCAGTAAGTTGAAACTAAACCTTTTCCTCTGATGCAATGCAATGATTCTAAAATAGCAGAATGTCTCTGTAAGGCCACTGATCTGATGGCTGATATTGATGTAGAGCAATGGCTCTTAGGGTCCTAAAAGAAGGATCAGTTTTGATGGGCACATCAAAAGAGAAAGTGGAGGGAGTACAAAATACAGCGAGCGTCTTCAGTGCTTATTATTTGCAAAATTGCTTCCAAGGCCCAGGAATTAAGGCAACATTTTGGTCTGGCCTACATTTGCAATCTTATTGGTTTATCTTTATATGACATGAGGATTTGTCAAACACTCTTCTTACATCTCAATGCTTCCATACTTCTACGCGAGGCCTTACACGTTTGCATTTAAAGCACAGACTATATTGTCACATACACTGAATGCATGGACATCTTGAGGAAACAGACTCCGACACGGAGTGTGCCAGCTGCTGCTTGTTGCAGTGCCAGGGTATGGTAGGATTCTGAGACAAAGGGACTTTATTGTCTCAGGACACATTTATGTTCATAACTAGAGGATTTATCATACCTAATTGTTCAAAAAAGACATACTGATATGTTTTAACATTTGCACAATGCACTTCATTATACCAAGCCATTATAATCCACTTCGGAGAAAAAGCAGATTACTCACTGAGCCTGCAAATACACATAGATATTCTTACTTTGTTCCTCGGAATAATTTGAATTAAGTCACTGGAAGTTCTATAAATATGCACACATGTGCATAAACAGTGCTAGGATGGAGCTTATCTTTTGAGCTAGGTACTGGTCACCAGGGTCATTCCATGCTCAATTAGCCAAATAGCCCTTTAATATCAGCTGTACATATCTGTTTTCCTAGTACAGTGGGGTTTTTATGTGTTAGTCTTCTCCGGACGTTTATTCCCACAGATAAAGTAATCTTCTTTAAAATATGTATCTTGGAAGTAGTACATTTTACATTATGCTCTTACATAAACACCAAGAAATAACATACAGTGTCATTGGGATATCAGAAATTTTTTCAAATATACTTTGTAGAAATTCTGCACTTGTTACATGTACATCATAATTGTATTACGTTTTGGGAAGATTGCAATAATCTTATTTCAACATCACTTAGTTATTTGTACTGAGAGTGAAATTTGTAAAGTGTTCCATTCAGCTCTGATGTTTCATATTGGAGGCCACATACCAACAGTGCTCCAGAAAATAGAAAAAGTAACTTGTATTTTAGTACGGTGATTGATGATATAGCAATGTATGGCTCATTAGAATAAACTAGACCGTCGTAGAATTTATGGAAATGTTTGTCTTCCACAGTATTCGTACAGTATTCACTGAAAGACGGAGAAAAACATTATACTCAAAGCTGTTATCTGATGAGCGCCGCTATCAATTTATGTGTATTGTTAGGTATGTATTATTGTTATATGATGGTCGTTGTTTAGTGAGTAGTATTGTAAGCAGAGTGAAGCACTATTCAGTTTTACAATCCCTCCTTGAACTACTTTCATGTTGTACGATTTTTGGATCTCACCTTCTGTATAGCTTTGGTTACAGAAAACATACTTACACTTCAAGGACATTTTAATCTAATAATGTTATGTTTGGATATGAAAATTGCAGGGAAAAAAAAAAGAAGCTTTCTTCCCTTCCTTACTTTCTAAGGCTAGAGGTTAAGAAGATGGTTTTTTCCTCCCTACGGTGTTTTTAATGGAACAGGAATATGAAATATTGCAAAGCATTTCCTCTAAGAATTTTGCATACTGGTTTCAGAAGGGTCTATTTAAAGCTTCTCAACATGTATAAAAGCATCAGGATCAGGCCAGTAGAGAGAATCAGATGAAAAAAGTGAGAGAAAATCTCACAAAATCTTCTTTCGTGTAGCATTAGGATGAATCTTCTATGATTTTGAATAAGGCTAAAATTCTCTTTTTTATCTGTTGCAGTCCAAATGTTTATCCACAGTAACATAATAAAACACAAATAAAACCCTCTGGGCATATGGCCATATACGTTTTTCTTAACAAGGGCAAAATAATAAAAAGGGTTGTGATGTGCATATTGTACAACTCTAGAAAAGCTCAAAGGAGAATTAAACTCACATTATTCTGTGGCGTTCAGTTTCTGAAAAAAGATGGGTTTTTTTAGTCCTGCTTCTGCTTTTGCCACATCTTTCTGAAATGTGTATTATAGAGACAGGAGAATTTATATGATGCAGGTATTCGTCAGATTTTCGCTCTCACCTGAATATAGGCTGTTCAACAATTTAGCCCATAAGTTGTAACACAGTTTTAGCCAGAATTTGGCAGGAAGCATTCATGCCGAGTCCAGTCTCTGTCCCAGCCCACGGTTTCAGTGTAGCTCATGCAATGATGGGAGGAGGATTCTCAGCTTTGCTATATAGGAAAAGTCACAACGTAGCTCATGGTGCTTTACATTTTCCAAGCACTGTGTAAATGTTAGCAGGTCTTCATGACACCTCAGTGAGGTAGGTAAGGATTAACAACTTCATTTTACAGGAGGGGAGACTTAACTAGGGAAGAAGTGGGTTGTGTGAGCTCATATAGGGAAGCGGTGACAAAACTACTTTTAGAACTGAGAAATCCCATCCTGCTAAAACACAGTGTCTCGGGCTCAAAACCCACAAAAATCAAGCGGTATGATTATTAGCATAGAAACTAATAAACAGGATAACGAACACGGGTGTGGCATAGAACACCAAGACATAATGTTGCTGTCATAACATATATTTTAAGGCCATGAAATACACAGAGAGTTCAAGCAATTGTAATTATCCCTCACTGATATTTTTGTGGCCATTTTGAACAGTAGTACATCATAAAGTTCATTTGACAAGCTGGAGATATGTTTCATTTGTAGAAACAAATGTACTGAACTCACGGTTATGTGTGCACTGTGTCTAGACACCAGGGCAATTATAAGGAAAATTACATTTTCATTTCTATTGCAAACTGTCTTGTTAAACTGCTTAATATTTCCTTACCTATTCATTTTGTCCAGCAGTTCTCTTCTTTAAAGAAGGTCAAACAAGCTCTGTTCAATGTTACTGCCTGTTGTAGCTATAATACAGGTAATAATAATCATAGTTCATTACTATCATTCAAAATAAAACCCATCTTTTCTTTGTACTGGATCTAGCTGGTATTTTAGAATATACTGGTTTACTTTTAAATTTATAACATTTTGTCTAGGGTGCAGTCTTTTCTCCTGGTTTTATTTCTAACATAAAAAAGAATAAATGTATCAGTCAGCAAGATGTGGTGAGTTCACCTTCCCTACAAAGTCACGTTGGCCTTTGTTCTCACTGCTTTTCTAGTACCCACAAGAATTGTAAAAGGCGACTAACCATTTCCTCCTCCTTTCTCCTCCAGTTGTGGAGGAGATAAAGAAAAGAGAAAATTCTTCTTCCCAGGATCAAACGTTGTTTCCACTGCCAGTATGGCATACCAGGCTCCTGATTCCAACATGGATATAAAGCTTAATGGCAATGACTGCGAAGTTCAAAGATTTTTCCTACCTGAGCCAAAATATATTCTACCTTTGCATAAACTTGCGGAGTTAACATTATTTCTTCTAAATTCTTAGAGCAACTAATAATAACCTTTTTAAAAACTTAGTTGTGACTTACGAAATGAGAGGTTGCCTTTGAGTGAATAAAAATGAGGAAATGACCACTGCAGAAAATAGGAGAACAGTGGGTAGGGAATGATTCAGCATGACAATTATGCAAACAAATAATAATGTAAACTACTCAGAAGGTATTTTACTACTGCAAAATGTTAGCATTTTCAACAGTTTCTTGAGATCACAAGCTGTTTGTTGAATTTCTGAATTGTTCCTACTGGTGTGCATATTTCTATGTAAATGAAGGCTATTAAACAAATGCTCCTGCGGTGATGACACAAGTTCCTTTCCACATTATCACAAGTTCTTCCCTCAGGCATACTGTAGGGAGAAAAAAATAAAAAGCCATTCAGATTATTCAATGTCCTATTTATATCTAAAATGCAGCAAATTTCAAAAACAGTATATGTGTCTGTGTGGGTGTGTATAACTGTTCTATAGGGCATGTGCCTTTTCCTAATTCTTACAGAATCTGGGAAAGTGAAATGCCCATGTCTATGCTGATTCTTGTCAATCTTGTCATGATAGTGCCTTGGGCTTGTTCTCTGTCATGCAACTCAGAGCCTCTGTTACCCTTCAAATCAACCTAAACCTGCAGAGATGTGGTTCTGAATATTTCAGGACATTTTTCAAACCATGTTAGAAGTCAAACAGAGCTCAAACTTTCTCTTTAAGATTTTTCTATGACATTTTAAACTCAGTAGTGCTCGTTCAGGAATTTCTGAAACAGAGTTGTAACACAGAGGGTAAATAATTTAACTTATGTTGTTGGCACATTGTGATTATGTCCTGTTCAGGATCAAATACATGTGGTCAAGTAAAAGAAATTTAACATCTCCAGGAAACTTATGATTTGCCTTTAGATAACTGGGCTCAGAAATTTGAGGTGCTACATGCTGGCTTTTGCAAACATTTCTCAAACCTCACTCAATTTCAGCATGGTAGACCTGAACTTAGAAGAAAGTGATAGTAGGGATAGGCAGGAGGAAATGGGCTAGCAGAAATGTTTCTGATGTTGTCTGTAAAGAAATATCTTATACCAAACAAACAATTAATGATATCTACAGAAGAGAATACCCTGCCTACATTATCAGCCTACTTGGCCCATATGGCTCACTTTCCTCCTTGCTCATGTATTTTGCCAAAAAATGTGTCTGTTAGACTGAATTATTGACTTATATTCAGTCTGTATATTATACAGACTTATATTGACTGAAACAATATCACAAATTTACAAAGTGTCTTAAGTGAAACCTACATTTTTTACTAAAACAAAATTAACGCCAAAAATATTGTTCATTCTGACTGAAAGAACAGCTGTGAAATGTTTTAGCTTAATCAGAATTAAATAGAGAAACCTGGAGACTTGTTATGCTGTAGTCTTCAGCATATTAAAGTATTTCTTCTGGAAAGTTTCTGTTGGCTGAGTTGAATGCAAAGGCTAAGATGATAATATAAAGAATAAAAAGAATTGGTAGATAATTAAGAATTCTGCAATTTTCACAATGTAGCAGAAAGTAGGCAGCAAATACAGAGTTTTCCCTTACCTTTTGTTCGAATTTGGTGCAAATACTAAAAGTGGAGAATAAAGGAAGATTTCAGTCAGGTATATACCTCTATTGCAACTGAGAAATTTCTTAAATTGATTTTGATAACATGATGGTATGATTATTTTCAGGTATGTGTTGATTTTTTGAGATTTTTACTTTCAGACTATTTTTAATGGGACATAATAGGACATGTGGAGGAAAGAATAAACCTTGTGTACTGTACTTTCTTGACTCCTTCCCTCTCTGCTTTGTTTCCTAAATAAAAGTCTGTATTTTCAGCTTTACCAGCTACCTTTGATTGAATTCAGTAGAATAAGAAAAGTTCTGCAATTCTGCAAGAGGATCTGAAGTGGTCAGTCATAAATAAAAGCAACCAATGTCCAAACAGCATGTGAATATTTATGGAGTTTTGCTCTTTATAGAAGGTCATGCTGTCCTAATCTCCAGCTATAGAAATCTTAGATTATCTTTCAGTCAGATCCTTTTACATTAGAAAGTTAAACACAATTATATAGGTTTTTTTACCCAGTTGGAGGTGTGGTGTTTATCATGTGGAAGATGTAACAGGTGGTCATAGTTCAGAACTTGCTGAACTCTGATTAACAGAGTCTGGAATTACACCTTACCCTCTCCTGGCAAATGGGTGTTTGAGTCCTTCTAGATACTTTTTATTTCTAGAAAGCACTAAAGATATCAGGCAAGGAATATACATTACTTCAGTGTATTTTAAATGGAAATGGTGTAAAAGTTTGCTTTTCTGTCTGTATCCTTGTATCCTGTCCCTTCCACCACCTATTGTCCTGGCACAATCTATAAGTCTTTGTGTATTTTATATCTAAATAGATATTTACAGTTGTATCTAATGGTTTAAGAAAAAAATAGTCATCCTGCATAATTTTTGTAAACCCTTCCCCAATGTCCTGAAGTTTTTAGAGAAATTGCTCAGCAGGAGGTGTAGAGGTTTGAAAATTCAGTGGAAATGGTGAATAGCAGTTTCTAGTGAAGATGTAAAGGCCACATGAATAAAAGAAACAGAGAAAGAACTGGAGAAAGGAATAGATCTGCTGTAAGAATGCTAGAATATAATCCTGGCCTTCACTCAGATAATGGTTTGCTGTCTCAGTTTTCCTTACATTTTTTTCAGGGTACATTAAGACTCCTTCTTAGAAGTTTTTACTACTTCTCTTGTAAAGAAAAAGTGTGCTTATGTAACTGTTTCCTTCAAGAATACGGACATGGTTTTGCAAAAACTGATGAGCTGAAGTAGATTCTGACTTTAAACACAAACAAACCTCTCCTCTTGTTGTAGTGAGTTAACATTTGAAATTGGAAGTGCAACAAACTATTGTTTGTGCCCTTTCCTTTGTCTATGTGTCTTAAATTATCGTGCTATTTATTCATGTGAGATGTAATAGAATTTAGAAAAGGAAGGAAATGTGGACATAAGTCAAGGACTACCTAGATAATTCTTTTCCTTCATTTGTAATTTACATTATTTAAGTATAGATCATTCCGGATTTTGCCTTCACAGCATATGAAATGTTCCCCATTTAAGACCAAGAATGAGAGAGGCATTGTCAGTTTGAATTTGTCCCTAAAATTAAATTTAATAAAAAGGAAGATTTAATTAAATCTAACACTTGCAGTTTTTGTAACTAAACAGACTTGAACTGTCCCATGTTGGTATACAAAGATTCCCTTTGCAGTCTTTGAATCCCAAATGATGCAACACCAAGAATATGATTTTAAATGACAATTACTTTAAATTGAATTAAAACAAAAATTAATTGATTTTTGCTTTCCACTGCCTCAGTTGTAGAAAACTTAAATCAATATTAAACAAAAAGTAAAAAGAAAATAAAACTATTTTTCTTAGTCTTTAAAAATCAATTACAATAGCAGATGTATAAATTAGTTTGTAACATATTTAATATAAACAGCAGAAATTTTGGGTAATAAAGGTGAAGAAATGGTTCTTGACAAAGCTTATTGATTGAGAAAAATGCTACCAGGGCTAATTAGCTAGTGCTTTTTACCAGAGACTTGTTTAAACATACTGTATAAAATATACCTCTTCACTTGAAGTTTCTGTTGCCTGCTGAGAAAGTGTCATTTTCCTTCTCACACTCAGCATGTTTCTAGTTTAGCCTTCTTTTGTTGTGCTTAGCTATATAAATATTATAAATACATTTTATTTACACTAATTTCCATTCTGCCTTATTAGTAATTATATATAGGTTGACTAATTCTTCACTATTGTGATGTTATTGGTACAAGTAGGTACAAAATAGGTACAAACTGTGGTTGTATAATATTTTGATGGTGCTGAGTCTTAGGCATGTTGAATGGAGAGAACAGTTTTGATAAAATGCAAGAAATGACTTAGCATTATGTGTATTGTTAATGAATATAATCTAGCAAAACCTTGTTTTAAACTGTAAAACTGGTCTGACTTATCAGTCTTAAGAAAGTCTAAACACAGTGGTCTGTAATTCCCCAAATTCCCCTCTAATTCTTGACCTCTGGTTTCCTAAATTCTTCTAATTCCCTAAAGAGAACCTCCTAAATTCCTTAAATCCCTATATAGCTATGTCTACACTCATATTCAGTTACACCTCATTCTGCTTAGAACATTCAGGAGGAAGATGCTACCCAGCAGGACGAAGGGTCTTTCTCTTCCCTTAATCAGTCTCTTGAGGCTCAAGGAACATCCTGTAAGGCTTGAGCCATGAATGAGTCTTTGGATTTTCATCACTTGGAGAACAAAATAAATCTTGATAATTAATTTGCATTTTCCTTGGGAATGTGATATGGAAAGAGAATTTGAATTTTCACCTTGCTTAGAAACGTTAAGATATTCTTTATTTTCTTTGAGCAAACACACAGTGAGTTAAAATAGTTAACCTGGAACATCCACTGAGGAAATAAACCTCCCACAAGAAAATCCACTTTCAGAATAAAATGTGTCAAATGTAGTGTACTGTTTTGATACTCTCCCACCTTCTCTACTTCCTCACAACTAATCTTTATACTATTACTATTTACTTAAAACAAATGAACACAACATGATTGGAGAAAATGCTCTATGAACTTTAAATCAGAAGGAAAATTCTTGAAGTGAATAAGTCAGAGTAACAATGTCTATGACAGTGTTTATATCACTAAAATATGAAACAGGAAATTTTTGGGAAAGTCATGTATAACAATGTTTGACTCTCTTGATAAAAGGCGTCTGATTTTTTTTATAGAGACTGGACCACGCATTTGCTTAGGAGATGCCTTAGGAATTCAGATTCTTCTAATAATTTGTATGCATTTCACATTGCTGTGACAATGGAGAAAAGTAAAATTCTTCCTAGGTTTATAAGGCCAAAAGAACCCTTAATCATTGCTCTCCCAGGGAGTTCTCCAATTGCTAGTGTAGCCTGAAGCTCCTTCCACTCCCCACCTGGGACAGGGATCTCTCATTCCTGGCTGTGAACTGGTAGGTAAGGCTCTTTTCTTGCATTCAGCAGGTGCAGGTTCAGTGCCTCTTGCAGCAAGGAGAGTCTAAGCTCTAGCTTTCTGCTTTGAGGATGGAAACTGTTTGGTACTTATCAGGGATTCATTTTGGAAAAGCAGATATATATATATACTTAGGATCTTACTTGTGCTTTTCTCTTAAAGTGAGGGTTTGGAGAAATGAGGCTGATGCTGATTCATCTTTCATATTTGCCTTTTGTCTTGAGATATCAAAAGCATTTTGTAAGACATGTAGTTGAGTGCTAGTCAGTACAACTTGCAGGCTTCTGTTCTCTTTCTGGAAGAGCCGTGGAGAATTCTGACCCAGCATCCTTTGGAAATGCTGTGGCCTCCTGTTCCGTTCCTTGACATGTCTCTTTCTGATAAATGTATGTTTTCTTTAAGTGATCTGATACATGGTGATAGTATCTGCAAGTTGGAACCTTGATTTTAGGACTACATTATAAAAAACATCCAGATAAAAAACCTGTTTCTGCTATACAGATTTTTGAAATAACAAAATTACTCAGTATCTGAAGACAATAAGCAAGTCACTAGCCCATGTCCATACGGTTTGATGTAGCAGCTCTTGTGATGGGTCCTCTGAGTTTGATGAAATACACTTTTACTGAAGAGGATGAAAATATCTCTATGTTTGTGTGCTGGTTTTGGCTGGGATAGAGTTAATTTTCTTCCTAGAAGCTAGTATAAGGCTATGCTTTGGTTTTGTGCTGAAAACAGTGTTGATAACACAGAGATGTTTTACCTATTGCTGAGCAGTGCTTACACAGAGTCAAGGCCTTTCCTGCTTCTTACCCCATCCCCCCAGTGAGCAGGCTGGGGGTGCACAAGAAGTTGGGAGGGGACACAGCTGGGACAGGTGACGCCAGCTGACCAAAGGGATATTCCATACTATATAATGTCATGCTCAACATAGAAAGCTAGGGAAGAAGAAGGAATGGGGGGGACATTTGGAGTGATGATGTTTGGCTTCCTAAGTAACCGTTATGTGTGATGCAGCCCGGCTTCCCTGGAGATGGCTGATCACCTGCCTGCCCATGGGGAGCAGTGAATGAATTCCTTATTTTGCTTAGCTTGCATGCAGGGCTTTGGCTTTACTTCTTAAACTGTCTTTATTTCAACCCATGAATTTTCTCACTTTTACTCTCTTGATTCTCTTCCCCATCCCATTGGGAGGGAGTGAGAAAGCAGCTGTGTGGTGCTTATTTGCCAGCTGGGATTAAACCATGACGGTTTGGTACATAGGTTTGGTTAAATTATGAGGCCATGTAATAATTTATTTTCTGAGAAAACTTTAAAGAATTCAAGTTTTATAGAATGAATATTGAGCTACTGAATGAATCATTAGTATAACGTGGACATTTTCTTTGGCCTAGAGGTGGACTTTCAGATGATTTACCTACAAAAAGATAGCTGACATTTTATCACTTAAGAGCTTTGTATATCAGATATATTGAATTAAGCAATTGTAATTATCAAACAGTTTACCTTTGCCTGGCAAGTGCCAGCATCCTACTTACAACATTCATAGGAGTTTCTTTCAAAACTACCTCCTAACATTTGGCTTTAATATCTAATTACTTCATAATTGCAGTACATATTCAGAAAAGTAAAATATACAAAAGTAAAAGTTCTAACTTGAAAATGGTGAGAATTATGCAGTAATAGGAACAAATAGAAGTGGTATATATTTTTAATTTGCTCATTGAAATTGAGGCATGAAGGTCACAAGATTATATCACAGCTCCGAAGGGGTTGGAAGCCTCAGACCTAAATTACAATATTTTAAAGAATAAGAGCAAGGGTTGAGTCTCAAACTAAAATATCACAGCAAACTTTGCTATAAGTATTCCATCAACCCCATGTGTAGGTGATGTCAAATTAAATGTAGTCACCCTCACTGACTTAAGCAGGTTCAGGATCAAGCCCTTTGTGAACCAAGTACTCTGTTCCATTTGCTGGCAATGTAATGGGAGAAAGACTCCTTGGCCCCAATCAATTCACAGCAGTACTGGAGCTGTTTCATTTTTAGTAAAATATGTTCTGAGGAATGGGATACAGATATTTCCCATCCCCCAGGAGATGACTTTTTACATCCTATAGTCATTCCTTGTGCCTCCCACATATGATTTACCAAATTTCCAATGGCAGAGAGTGCCATTGTGGAAGGAACATTGGTGGCATATGTTAGACAAAAGAAGTCCTTTTGTTTGGCTGCTCTTTATCTTCTTGGCACCATACTTTCATGTATTGTCAAAGCATAGTTTCTCCCCTTCTCACTATGAACAGATTCAAATTAGGTCTTAGTTTTGTTCTTCAGTATGCTTTTTTTTTCCCTCTGATTTGTACACAATGAAAACATTTGGTCCTAAATGCTGAGGTACATCATAAAAGGAAAAAAGACATTGTTTCTGTGTTGATGCCACTAGCAGCATGACATCAAAAGATAAATTTACAGTGTGAATGACCATAAAGACAAGAAAATTGTGTTATTTAATAGAACTGTCAAATATATATAATACCTTTTGCCTCTGTTGCCATTCCTACAAAAGACAAAGAAATTAAATTGTTGGGAGAAGATTGTGTTATGAACTTGCTTACTAAGTTTTTCCCTGGTACTGCAGTTATGACAGTAACAGCCACCGAACAGCAACTAATGTTATTGGCCCCACAGTCATAAACAGATATGTGGGCTTGTGTTAGGGTTTCTGCTCTTTTAATATAATGTAATATTGGTTGTCATATAGGCAACAATAACATTAAGTCACTGACCAGGTTTGTGACTAAGTTTTTCATTAGTGAACATAAAAATTTAATACTATAGCCCATACTCATAAAAAACATGTTTTGATGTTTTGGAGGCTAAAGATCTTAGCTGTTTACATTAATACTATACCATTTTTGTAATCTATAGACTAAGAAGTTCATCTGAACTCCTGGGCCAAGGGTTACCCAGTCTTCCACTGGGGTGTAAATCTTTTTGTACTCCTTAGACGTGTCCACTTGGGTTCAGAATTTAGGCAAGCCTACATTTCTTTCTGGAGGTGTATAGTTATTTCCATTCTATACAGGGAAAGCTTAAAAGGACTAAAATTTTTTTTTTTTTTTTGACATAAAGCATTAGCTTGCATGAATTTGAATTTTAATCATGTGCTACAAGTTTATTCTATTCTCTATTGTCTCTGGTTTATTTGACACCAGTTTAGTCTTAGATGGGATCTTGGATGTTGTCTGTGTAGATGTCTCAAAAAGCAAGCCCTTCAAGACTATGAATGTTTTTCTCTAATGTAATGATCATTTTGCATGTTGTGAATGAATCTGTCTTCAAGGGAGGAAAATATGCAAGATTACCTGCAGAGAATTATAACTTTTCTACAAGAGGGGACTGTGTAAAATTGTAGTTAGACTAAGAAAACACTTTCCCTGTCTATCTTCTTTCAGATCATCTTCTCCTCTTTCCCTGCTTTTCTACTCATACTTATCCTAATCACAATACACAGAATGGGTTGGAGCACCAAGTATAGGCAAAGGCTAAAGGATCATTTTGTCAGGCAACATTTGCAGATACAAAAAGAAAAAGATGAAAAGCAAAGATACTTTATCCTTATATTCTTCATCATAAACACACTTTCCAGAGTAGAATGGGTGCTATCTTACTTCTACAGAAGAGCCAGCATTGTTCCTCAAAGTAACAATAGCATGGGTATGCTTGGGAAGAGAATTGTGTCCTGAGTCAGGATACCCCTTTGGCAGTCTTCCCATCTAGAGCTCAAGATGGAAATTAAAGCTGCTTTCCTGACAGAACTAGAGTTAGTTTCTTTCCTCATGTGACAAGCTTTATTAGTGTAAAACAGTGCAGTTTTCACCTTCTTGTGCCAGGAGGAATGGTTCTAACACATAGAGGAAGTAATCTTTTCTCTAGACAGCTGTCTTGTTTGGAATATTATGGGGTGATGCTCATGTCCGAGCAACAGCAAAGACAGACAAGTGCAGTTATGGCAATACTTGTGTCCTTCTCATGTCTTACAAAGGAGAAAATGCAACAGCATTATCAACAACTGCAACAGCAGGAGTTTCTAAGTCATCAAGGAAAAAAATGCAACCTGCAACAACTTTACAGAGAGAAGATAAAAATGCCTGTGTCATTCCATGAAAAAACTGAGTCGACAGATTTATGAAGACTTGCAGATAACTCTATTTTATATTAGAAATACAGATCTGATGATAAATAGTGTTTAATCTTAACTTTTACATTAGCAGCAATAGTTTTGTAAGTCATATGTGAATGCTGCTTGTTTATTTAAATGCATAATATTTCTTAATAATTGGCAAGAGCATATGGAAGATATGGAAAAAGGAAAAACACAAGAATTGGCATTTTGATGCAAACCAATGATTTCTCCAGTCTAATAGCCTGTTTCTTGCAGTGACCAGGACAACCTGCTTCGAAAGGATGTATGCACAATCCTGAAGTGGATAACAGAACTGCACTTCCCTTTAATTCATTTACTTTTATTGCTTTGTTGTTCATTCTATTTTCCTGTTCCTCTGTTTTATAAAATAGGTTTATTAAAGGTATTTATCACCTTTAGATTATCTTCATTATTCCTTATATCTTTGTTGTACTCTTGTTTAGTCAATCTAAATCAGAACTCTTCACCTAAAGTACACAATAATCATGGAGCAACTTCTAAGGATAACAGTTTAATACTCTATAGATTATTCTACCTGATGCTCTCAGAATTTTTGGATTTTTCCTACAGCACATTCTTTAATATTTCTCCGGATACAATTTTGGATGTTTTAAATGTATTGTACATGTATATGCATGTGTGTATGTATGCAATCTTTCAAACACTTTCCGTCCTTGGACACACTTTCAAGACTTTCAGCTGTTGGTTTTACAGCATAAACTACACTTCCCTTTAATTCATTTACTTTTATTGCTCAGAACTGCACTTCCCTTTAATTCATTTACTTTTATTGCTTTGTTGTTCATTCTATTTTCCTGTTCCTCTGTTTTATAAAATAGGTTTATTAAAGGTATTTATCACCTTTAGATTATCTTCATTATTCCTTATATCTTTGTTGTACTCTTGTTTAGTCAATCTAAATCAGAACTCTTCACCTAAAGTACACAATAATCATGGAGCAACTTCTAAGTTAACTGTGATTTCTGTTTTCTGTATAGCAGTCAGCTGTTCAGACCACTTTTCCAAAAAGAAGGAAGTTTTTATTTTAAGACCATGTCAGTCTTAGGTAAGCTGAGCCTTGTGTCCTGTCATTCTAAGTAGATGGTCTACCTACTGGCCTTTAGAGTACTCTGGCAGGTGCACCTTTTATTTTTCTATTGAAACTGAGCTACATGCTGTCAAGGAGACAGGAGTTACAGGAACAGAAGAAGAGCAGGCAAGAAAAAAAAAAACCTAAAAGAGGATAAATTTAGACTAGATAGAAGGAAGAAATTTTTGACAATAAGGTTTGTTAAACACTGGAACATGTTGTCCATAAAGGTGGTAGATACCTCATTCCTGGAAACATTCAAGGTCAGGTTGGATGGGGCTCTGAGCAACCTGATCTAGTTGAAGATGTCCCTGCTCATTGCCAGGGGTTTGGACTAGATGATCTTTACAGGTCCCTTCCTACCCAAAGATTCTATGATTATATGATTCTAAGGCAGAACTTGACTTTACATTTAGTGTTTGAGACAATCAACTAGGAACGCGGAAACCCTGTATTTCTGATCTGTGATCCCATAAATATTTCTAGAGTTTTATCCAGTTACTGCAGTGAAGGTCTAATGTAACCTCCTCAGGCTCCAGAAAGCAGAGTATGGAATACCACTTACCCCTTCTCTTGCCCAAGAACATGTCTTCCTCCTACCTAAGTATTCTTGGCTAAATAGGGCAGTCTCAGAGGGTGAGCCATCTGCTGGGAGGAAGGTCCAGGTTCCCTCAGATCATGGATACACTTCTTGCAGCAGTTTTGCATAGATTGTAATACAAAATCTAGGGAATCATAGACTCATAGAACAGTGCAGGTTGGAAGGCACCTTGATAGATTGTGTGGTCCAACTTTCCGTGGGAGAGCCTAGATGAGATCATCTAATGACCTGTCTAACCACATCTTGAAAACCTACAGTGATGAAAGCTTTATCATACCCCTTCAGAGTATTGAATGATTGTTCCCACTGTAAAAAATTTCCCAGATTGAAACTGAGGTTCCCAGGACCTCACATTGTCTTTGTTCAACTGCATATGTTCTTGCTTGCCCACTGTTGTGGTTTAATCCCAGCTGGCAACCAAGCACCACACAGCAAACACAAAACACAACCTCACACTAGCTTCTATGAAGAAAATTAACTCTATCCCAGCCAAAACCAGTACACCCACTCTTCCAGCCTGTCCAGGTCTTGCTGTAAGATGGCTCTCCCTTCTGACATGTCCACCTCACCACCCAGTTTAGTGTCATCTGCAAGCTTGAGGAGGGTGCTTTCAACCCCATTCTCCATTTATTATAAAGTTGAACAGTGTGGGTCCCAGTATCAATCCTTGGAGGAAAACACTTGTGATATAGACTGCCAGCCTGAGCAAAAACTATTAATCACCATCCTCTGAGTTGGCCTGTTAACCAATTTCTTACCCATCCTACAGACCACCCATATGTATCTTGACAGTTTGTCCGGGAGAAGGCTGTGGAAAACAGTATCAAATGCTTTGCTGAAGTCCAGGTAAACAGTATCCATCATGCTTCCCGTGTTGACAGAAGATGCTATTTTGTTGTAGAAGGTGATCATGTTAGTCAGGTATGATTTGTCTTTGGTAAATCTTTGCTGGCTTTTCCCAATCACCTACTTCATTTGGCTTCTAGTATTTTCTAGGACTTGCGTTCTATTGATTTCCCAAGGATTGAAGTAAGAGAAGGACAGTCATTATCACCACGATCAACTTTTACTTTTTTTATTTTGAGTGAACTCTGCTCCATTATGTAGCTCTTCTCAAGAGAAAGTTGCCAGAACAGATTCATGTTGGATGAGCTGAGTATTCCCTACTGGTCTGTTATACACTCCATTCAGCAGTAAATATGTAGACTCTGACTAAGTTATTCACTGGAGATCTTCAGTTTGTCTCTTTCTCTCTCATTCAGCTACATCAGGAACTTACATGATTACATAGGAAGGCTCTCTAGACTAGATACCTAAAATTTAGAAGTTTTTCTCGGGGTCTTTACATTTATTCATCTTTTCCTCCTATTTTATTGTGTTTTTGTTGAGAAGATATGACCAGAACTAAACACAGTATTCCAGATAATTCATGGAATATGTGATATTCCAGATATCTGATATTCAGATAATGTGCTACTATTCGTTCATATTACTATGTGCTAATATTTTGAGGATATTTTATCTTGCTCCATATACCACCTAATATTTTTTTCCTTAGCCAAGGTGAGTATTGACTTAAAGTTTTCACTGAGCTATTGATAGTGATGATGGGGTTCTCTTTCCGTATGTCTGCAGTTACATTAGAGCCCTCTAGTGTGTATGAACTCTTTATATTTTTTCCTCTTCCAATGTACATTACCTTGCATTTATGAGTAATTGAAGCCCAGCTGGCAAACTTTTCTGTGTTATCATGCTGTTAAATAGTATAAGCTACTACTAAAAAGTAGACCAGAGCTCTGAAACTCAAAAGGTTTTTCTCTTCAGCTGCTATTTATTTGGAAGGGGGGATGTTATGGCTCTGGACCTGGTAAGTGTGAGTAATGACCTTGTTCTAGCTTTGGATGCACATAATCAGAGAGTAAATAAATAATACTTTTTATAAACCATTACAAATATTAACTTTTTGTCAGAGATGTTCTTAAAGTGGTTGCAATGGATGCTACGTCTTGTGGTCCCTAACTCCAAAAGCCCTGTTCATCTTGCTGGATTTTCATGGAATGAAATGGAAACACTGAAGAAATATTTTTCCATTAAAACACACAAGGAAATAGTTTTAACCTTCTTTCATTTATATATATATATATATATACACAAAAAGAACATCTTGCACCTGTGGCCCAACACTAGTGAAACGTTCTTGACCTCGCTTTACTCTAGCCTAAGGCATTCCAGTTCCTTCACCTGACACAAAATTATTAGGTTAGAAATTGTCATATTTCTTCTTCTCAGTATCAGGTTCCATGCACTTTTATAAAAAGAGGTATATCCGTGCAGCTATTCCAGCTGCAGAACTTCTGTTGTTCCCACCCTTTCTGGAAGTGCAGTGGCAAGAGAAGGACTGGGCTAGAAGCAGAGCCCTCTGCCTGACCCACTGTCTGTGCAGTGACCCTTTTCAGGCAGCCATGAAAATCAAGATTTAGAATGATGGCTGAGGTGCTTTGCTTCTCCATGTGTTGTCCTTAAAAACATGGACTCTTTACTTTGGAAACCTTACAGATTGGGCAACTATTCAGGGCAAGTGCCTGGATTGTCTTCATCAGGAATTCCCTTGGAGTCAATCAGCATAAAGACTTCCTAAGTGAGATATTATTGGCTCTAACCATATAATAATTTTCTAGAAAATCGTGTTATTTCTAGTGCATTAATAAATCTCAGTACTTCCCAGAAGATTAATCTCCATCAAATGAACTCTTCATTTATTGCATATATATTAATCTCTTAATTTTTGATCATCTGTTGTCTTTTTTTTTTTAACAATATGGAAGAGATTTTTCATGACTTACTTAATCACTCTTCTGAAGACATACTAGATAGTTTTATGAGTTATGCTTTAAAACATATCAAATCATTTAAGTGGTGACGAATAAGTGTTTAAATTTGAGGTATATTGCCTCAGAAATGATGATGATTTTAGCCCCCTCTTGGACTAGTTAAGAGGATTTCAAGTTTTCTTTGTGAATTAATGAATCTATCAATTTTCTCCTCCCTGAAGCAATAGTTGATCTTTATGGCATAACCTGTCTAACACCTTAGAACCACTAGAAAATTCAATTGATCTTGGGAGGGAAAAAAACCGCCTTCCTTTATTCAAATTCCTCCCAACACTCACTTTAATTTTCACCCAAGGGCAAACCATTTTTATTTAATTCCACTTGTCTTTTCTAATAAATGGGCACGTTAACAATGTCCACTAATAGAGATGATAATTTTCCATTTTAATCTCGAAACTTTCTTGCCAATTTGTGATTTAGTCAGAGATACATTTAAATAGGCCATACAGTAATTTCTTTGGAAGCCTGGTAGTTTCCTTTTACCTCAAAGCAATAATTATTTTGTGTTCTATTATCAGGGATAAATGGTGAACCACAAACACTGTAGAAGTCAAGATGAAACACACATTTTAATATTATAATTCCTGATAAGTATGGTGATAGGTTTTACTTTTATTCCAAATAGTGTTAAACAGTCCTTAATACTAATAATTTGTGCTTCTCCTTCCTGGCTATGAGTGACAATGAAGCCACATTAGCAAGTAATGCACCTCTATAGGGGTGGATTAAAGCAGGTACTGCTGAGGTCTCTACATTTACTATGTGTGTATTTCGGAAGGTTTGCTTTGCATAAAGTCTACTTACATTAACTGCATGTTGCTACTGCATATGGTGTTTGAAGCTGCTTGAAGGAAAGCTGTCCACAAGCATTTGTCTTCTGGAGTATGGGTTGCTCAGCTGGGAGGTACCCTGGAGATGACTGATGGTCATGTGTCATTTTTTTCCAGTTCCTTGCCTAATATAAAGCCCACCTGTGGAAGGAAGTCTTATTTTTGTTTCTGTTCATTCTGTTGATCTCTGCTTACTGGTGGCCTCCTGGTGCCTGCTGCCCAAACCTCCACTGGCTGAACAAAGGCTCAGTATGAGGAAAATGGTGTGTTCTTAGTCCTTTGAGGCAGATACTCTGGGAGGATACTCTGAATGATCTGACTCCTGCCCTCCTGGATGTCTTTTTGCCTGACAAAAAATATGACTTCTGATAAACTTCAGTGTTGTGATATCTTTGCCTCTGTGGTAAGCCACAGCTTCTGTGCCCAGAAGATCAGCTAAGGCTGGTGGGACAGCATCATGCTTGGGAAATGGAACAGCCAACAGTGGACAATGAATTTTTGGAAATGGAGAGTCACCAAGGCCCTCTTTTACCAACTGACACCATGACTTGCCAGACAAAATTTCAGGAGCCCATACTCATAAACCAGATAGTGACTAATGGCTTCCGGAATGTCATGACTTACCAGTGACTAACCATTCCAGGGTGTGCAAAGTTGTGTACTGAGGTTTCAAAGAATACCCACTGAACCCTCACTTTTGGATAGTACAGGCAGCAGATTCTGAAAAGCATATTTGGACCTTGATTCTCTCTGTGGCTTCTGCATTGTGGAGGCTCTTGCAGGTTGCAGTCTCCAGCTTGCTGCCTAGTGACAGGATAGTGACATCTGTGCAGGAGACTGCATGGTAGCATTGTCAGTGTCCTCCAAACTGGAGGAGTCTGCTCAGGACTGGACATGCTGAACATCCAGGAGTAGACTGAGACTGTTGTTGGTAAATGTGATGACATATTGATGACTTCTGTGCTGAGCCAAGTCTCATGTGATTGATGATGATCAAATCTCTATGAAATGATAGATTTCCAATACCAGCCTGTGTCATCTGTCTAATCCTCACCCTACATACTGACATTACCCTTTCTGGGCAAGCATGATTACTCCAGCTGTATGTTGTCATGTCCTCTATGTTCTTTTTGACCTTTTGTATCAAGTAACTCTGTCTCTCATGTCAGCAGCCCTCATGGAAACTCATGGGTCCAGGCCTCCATGCTTAGCTAAGGAAAGATATAACTGACAAATAACAGCATCATGTGGTTTGGGAGAAGGTGGGAAGAGGTAAAAGGGGGTTTGCTTGATCTCCACTTTGTTGGATTGAAGAAGAGACAGAAGCGTAATGCTGTCTGTGTTAGCGGTTACCATGGCTCAGGTGTAACCTTCCCTCACTGGTTACTTCATCTGGCATCTTTAGTTGGGCACACAAAGACTGTGTAAACAGTCTAAGCACAGCTTGTAAGCAGAAAGGAGTTATTAATTGTTTAGTACATGCAGATGATAGCTAGGATTAATGAGCTTCTAGGATTAATGTGGGCAAGAGTTTTCTTCTGCTGCTCCCTTGAACAGAGCCCTGATAATGTTGAGTTGCCATCTTCTGACTCTGCTCTTTTCCTTTCAGTATTTGTGTTTCTACATTGCAGCTTCTCTTTCCAAATCCTCGTTCTTCTGATGAACCCGTCTTGACAATCTTGCCTCTGCCTACAGTTTTACTTTTCTCATCTTGCCTGGCTGTACTCTACAGACTTTCTCACAGCTCCTTCTCAAAGCTTAGAAATTTCTTCAGAGACCTGGGTTGTGGTTATGCCCAAGGTGTCCACTGCCAAAGAAAAATTCCCCATTCTCTTCCACAGTCAGACAGGAACTCTTGTCCCCTTTATCTCCATCTCCTTCCCCCTCCTCAACCCCAGTCTTCTTTCTTTTCACCAAAGGCCAAAAATCCAAATGAAAGGACCAATTGAAGCTAACTGAAAAACAGTCACCAAAAGTGTTCACACAACAAAACTTCTTTCCTGGAGATGACCAGTATTTCTCATCACTTGTAGGGACATGAAAAGGGTTGAAATTTGAGCTAGTACTAATGAGAGAAGGATAAGTGCCAGTATGACACAAATCTCGTACATACCTTTGTATGCCAACACAACCACTGAGGACTGTTGATGACCAAAGTTACAAATTTCATCTAACTAGAGGGGTTAGATGGTTCTTAACACAGCCCACTCACTTGTTCTTTGCTCATTTGTTCACAATATAACATCGTAACTAAATTTACTACATATGACATCTCTTACTTAGGATGGATATGGGACCTTTGTTATCCCTAAAGTCAGTTTTACCCAGCAACAATTTTCTGTTGCTTTAATGAACAATAAAAGACGACTGGAGCTTTTTACTTCTAGCCCTGTTATAATTCTTTGCCTGCAGTTTGAAATCCACTTTCATATTCTTTTATTTGTACTTTTGGGACCCCACAAGAGTATACTTCTAATGAGGATAAACTGGTGAAATGTCATTTGTCAATCCTACTAAAATGTATATGATTTAGGTGTCAGCTGAGGTGCTTCTTGAGTGCTAGAAATAGAAAGAACTTTGGATACCAGATAAACTTTAGTTCTGGAAACAGATTAGGAAGTATACGGTGGGGGAAGACATTGAAAATGAAGTTTCTGTATTTAAACATTTCATCCTTGCCTATGTCCCTTTCTAGATCTGATTTCAGAAATATAGAAAAGCTACTAATAGTCAAAACACTGAATTTGTCTCTCCTGATATGTAGTTCTCTTACTTAATAAGTGGCATGTGTTCTTTCCTCACTAGAAGTAAGGAAATACACAGTATGAGAACAAGCTCTCCTAACAGCAAGATAAGAAATACCAGACAACATGCTTCCACCCTCACACACTTCTCTATGTTTGGCTGTTTGTTTTTACATACAGTGATAAAAAGTGGGATGTGATTATAAGCTGAGTATGGGTCATGCTCCAGCTCTAGTGACCTCTGTTCAGGTCACTGGTTGAGAGAGTCCCTTGGGAGACAGTTCTGAAGGGCAAAAGGGTCCAGGAAGGCTGGAGCAGGTGGTCCCCATGTGCTGTAAGACAAGCTGGTGGGGAAGGCCTGGCTGAACAGGGAGATTTTGCTGGGACTCAGGAAAAAAAGGAGAGTTTATCAGCTCTGGAAGAAGGGGAAGGCAACTCAAAAAGAGTACAAGGATCTCATTAGGTCATGCAGAGAGAAAATTAGAAAGGCAAAAGCCCAGCTAGAGCTCAGTCTGGCCACATGTGTAAGGCATAACAAAAGATGTTTTTACAAATATATTGACA
>NW_010558735.1:0-5367 GCF_000687285.1 Phaethon lepturus
TCCCGCGGTATATTTAGTTCGGGTTTCACGGGGGCTCCATCTGTGTGTGTTCTCTTGTTTCCGTTTGCTTTCAACGTGCTAAGTAGATGCAGGAAGGAGTCGAGAAGGCTTCCCACGACGGCAAGGACGCGGCTTTGCCGCCCTGCGTGCCGCTCCCCCGTGTGGGGCTGCTTCCCCGCGCTGCGCCCTTAGAAAAGCGTTCATGTAAGAGCCGGAGAGGAGCAAGTGTCGCAAAATGACGGAATGGGTTGGGTCGGAAGGGACCTTTCAAGGCCACCCAGTCCAACCCCCCTGCAGTGAGCAGGGGCACCTTCAGCTCCATCAGGTCGCTCAGAGCCCCGTCCAGCCTGGCCTGGGCTGTTCCCAGGGACGGGGTCAGTGGTGAAAAATTTCTTCCTTAGATTAGTCGAAATCTGCCCTCTTTTAGTTTCAAACTGTTACACCCCTCATCCTATCGCTACAGGCCCCGCTAAGAAGTCTGGCCCCATCTTTCTTACAAGCCCCCTTTAAGTCCTGTGCCCCGGGGTCTCCTTATCTCAGGAGCCCCTGAAGATGTGGTGGGGTCTCTCCAGTGACAGGGATTGTCCTGGGGGTCAGGGCACCCAGGGCTGTGACATGGCACCCTGCGGGCAGCCAGCTCCGCGTGCCGGTGGGGCTTGGGTTTTGCACCTTGGGTGCTTCTCAGGACCCTTTGGCTGGGTCCGTGCCAGAAGGGTCATTCTGCTCTTCCTTTTAAATTATTTTATTTATTTATTTATTTCTTGTATTCCAGAATGAGGTTAATGCACGAGTGGAAAATAAAACAGGTACTCTGTGAACTCCCAGGAGGGTTAAATAGAGCTTATTCTGAGGACATGAGGGCATGCAAGGCAGTTCATGAGAACCGAGAAACGCTTCTTTAGAAAAGGCGTGTGAGAAGCCAAGAACTTCGATTATAGGATATTTTAGCTGTAGAAGGACTGAGTGAGGGGATAACTGTGAAAAACTTTTCCAGGGAGAGCAATTTGTTTGCACTATTGAGAAACCGGGTCTGAGAGAAGTTTCACTAAGTCTGTAGCAAAAAAAAAAAAAAAAACCCACACAAAAAACCCGACCAACAGCCCAGGTCACGCTGGTAGGTTTGAAGCAGAGGTGTTAAATCTCGGCTGTGAGGTGGGGAAGGGCAGCACCAAGTGCTGTGCTGAGGACGCCGCGGTACCTGCCCGCGGGAACCACGGGGTGGAGGGGGATCACGCGAAACTGGGGCAGCTCAGATTGAAGCAAACAAAATCCGTCCCTGGGGATGGCAACCCTTGCCGTGAGCGGGATCTGTTTCTGGAAAAATAAAGCGTACGGACATGGGAAAGAAATGGAAATCTTTCCGAGTGAGTCAGCAAATAGCCAAGAGTTTCGTTATTCCATAACGGCCTCAGAAATCCGCAGGCTGTCATAGGAACAGTTTTGTATTTTAATAGAAGCGTTTCGCTTTTGACCCTGCGTGGCAGAGCAGCCTCTGAGAAGCAGGAGGTGAGCTTTTACTCTTTCCATCTGATTTTGGTTTTCTTCCCTCTCCATTTGTTTTTTTTTGTTTTTGTTTTTGTTTTTTTTTTAATCATCTGTCCCCGGGCGGGCGGCCGCAGGCAGGCGCGATGCTTGGCGCGGGTGCCGGCAGCTTCACGGGGTGTCACAGGACCCGGTTTTGGCAGGATGGAGGTGACAGAGATGTGCCCAGAGATGTCCTGATAGCCAGAACATTATTGTTAATCACGATTTGGTATCGAGGCAGCAACGAGGTGCCTCCGTAAATGTCGGCTGTACGTACAAAATAATCCTCGTCTCCCGGAGCTTCCCGGTACCAGCGACGCCTTTTGTCCCCGAGCGAGGTCGAGGGTTGGGTTGCAAATCACCGGCTCCTGCCCGGACCCGGGGTGGCTTTCCCTGGGCGCCCGCCGGAGTCTTCTCGTCTCAGCGGGGTGTGTAGCTTGAACCCCGCGATTTAGCGTCACCCTTCAGCTGGAAAACACAGAATTCAAAGCATCTGGCGGTACTGCAGCGGTTTGTGAGAAGGAGCCCGCAAAAAAATTGACAGAAGAAATGGGAGAAAGGAAATTTTGGGTAATTTGAGGAAGTCTTTTACAAAGCAAACAACGCCAGCCTGACCCACGGCCGGTCCGCAGCACAAGGGCTTTGACAACCAGCTCCCCGAGCGCAGGCAGCGCAGTAAGCTGTCCATAAATCAAAAGCACCGAAACGATCAAATTTGTTTATTGCTTGGGCTTGTGCTGCTGTGTTCAAGTTGTGGAGCTATTTTGTTTCGTTTCTTCCAGCTGCGTTCCCCCCCTCCCCAAAAAAATAAAATAAAAATTGTTGGAACGTAACTGTACCATTCCCTTTATCCTTTGATTTTTTTTTTTTTTTTTAATTCTTTTTTTTCCGGGAGATAGCGAGCGAGCCGTGGTGGAGCTGGTGGCGTTCATGTTCTGCAGCGGGAGTGAAATAGCCTGGAGATGTGCGGCGAGAGCAGGGGCGTGTGCCCGAAATCGGAGGGTTAAACAGGGCTTATTCTGAGGAAAGCAGTGATTGCAGCTTGCGTGAAGCAGTAATATTCTTTTGTGCATTATTTACCCAGGAACATCTGCTAATACATATACATTCTCCGGTGCGTGTAAACAACTTGTGCAGGAAAAGGATTAGGAGATTTATAAAAAAATTAGAAGCAAGTTAAAAGGGCAATTAGAAGAGCAGAAAGAGATATTGAGCAGTGAATTAGGGAGGATATTTTAACGCACAATCAGAGCTTCCCGAGACGTATTCAGAGCAGAGAGAAGGTAAAAGAGAAAATTGGCCAATTACGAAATGATAGCGGGGAATTGGTGACATGGGAGAAGGTAATGGCTGATTTGTTAAACAGTTATTTTGATTCTGTTTTCACAAAGGGGGAAGAGGACGGAGGGCGGCTCTGGAAAGGACTCGGGCTGCGCCGGTGAAGGCGGGGATGAGCCGGAGCCGGCAGAGGGAAAAAGGCGCATCTGCGGAGCGGCTGGGCGTCGGGAGAATTTCACCCCTAAAAAAAAGTGGGTCTTTTTTTTAGGGGTGAAAAAAAAAAACCGGGGGGCTTGTGTTCTAACACTTGCTTCTCTTCGCCTAATTGGCTGCTTTTGAGCCGGGGACCGAGGTGGTCACCGAGATGAAAGGTCCTTCTCCCCTTTGAAGGCCATTCTCCGGGAGAGGGGAGGACGGAGTGCGTTGGGTGACAGCAAGACGGGTGGGGACTCCAGAAGGGTGCTGCTCCTGGGGCTGCTTTTACGCGGGTGGAGCGGCGGGTTGGCTCGCCGGCGTGCCGCCCTCCCGAAAATACAGCTTGCAAAAGGTGGGCGCAGCTGCGGTCCTCTGTGTCCCGTTCCCATAGCTGCTTTTGCTTCCATCCGTGACCCGCAAACTCCGGCGCGGTCAGCGACGCCAGAGCATCCCCGTAATCGCCGTTGGCATCGCCCGGTGTCGGCGATCTCGCGTTTGACCAAAGCAGTCGTGAGCTCGGGGGCTGCGGGACACGTTAAGGGGGAGAAGAGGGCTGGTGGAACAGAGGAACAGTGTCGACCCACAGGACCTCAAGGAGGTAGTTAAGCGATGGAAAGGGAAATGTTCTTGGTGACGCTATGGGAAACGGGATCTTGGGAAGTGTTCCCGGGGTGTGGTTGAAGCCGAGACCGGGAAAGCGTGCGCGGAGGGAGGATTTAGGGAAGTGCGAACCTGAAGGACCACAAAAAGTGTTACTTAGCTTATGAGGAATGTGTTTTGTTCCGCTTCGTCCCTCTGAAGCGGGGTACGTGTCGCAGAGCAACTGAGACAAAGGAAAGAATCCGGAATCGGTGCTGGGGGCACCGTCTGGGAAGCGACGGGGAACACAGGAGAAGCCGTGGACTTGTGTCTTGGTTTAGAGTGATAAACTAACAATTTCCTCTCGACATCTGAGAGGTGTTTGGTTTCCATCCTGCCTGGGAGGATAAAAGAGATGCAGTGTCGTATGGTTTGTGTTCTCAAAGCGAGTACGAAAAGCTCCGTATTGGCGATTACGGGATGAAACTGTGGAGGAGTGGTACAGCGGGGAGAAAATTGGCTCTGACTCAGGAATCGGGATCCTGTCGCCGGGGGGGAACTTCCAGAGGCGCAGTCTGGGATCTCTTCTGGGTTCTTGTCCTGGGAAGACAGAAGGAGCGATTCTAATCGCTCAGAGGGAGCGATTCTAATTAAATCCCAAATTCCTCCGAGCTCTCTCCAGCCTGAGCCAGACTAGCTCCGGCAAGTCGCGCCTATACCTGTGTCCGCTCGACTGGAGAGATGTTTGCTCTGAGGTTGCGGGAGTGCTGCTTCGGAGAAGAGGGGATTTATGCCAGCCCTCAGAGCAACATTCAAAATGCATGAAGACATGCTGTATGAAGGGATTGGGGAAAAAACACACGAGAGTGAACCGGGGGCCGTGGTCGAGCTGAACCACGCAGGTGGGAAGTTAGTTAGTGAGGCTAAGTGTCAGAGCACGCCATAAAAATTTAGCTTATCCTCAAAGAGCTGTGGTCGTGGAGGAAGGATGGGCGCGGGGAGGGATGGAAGCTAAGGGGAAGGCAGGAGGAACATCAGAAATCTGTAGTCCATGTCAAGTGACACCTCCTATTTAGCAGCGTATCATGTCTCCCTTCTGGTTTTTAAACAGTAGCCTTTATTGCTAGGAGTTAGAGCGCTTGATTGACAAGGCTCGTAATACACCGCGGAATTGCCTTTATTTTTCCTACATGTTAAAGGAAAAGATACTAAAAATACAATTATGGTTTTGAGCCAGGCATAGTCTGTTCTAATATAATTCATCTCAAAGACTATCCATCGTGCCTGCTGCACCCAAATCATTTATAAAACATTAGCATCTCCTGTGCTGACATTTCACTCTTATATTACAGGAGTTACACGCAGACTTAAAAAAAAATTAATAAAGTGCTTCTCTTCTTCATTCTCCCACTGAGAGCTTTGATTTCCAGAGTATGAAATGAAATAACCAACATAACAACATTCTCCACTTCTAAGGGACAGTGCCAGACTCATTCAGCTGCTATTGGTTATAGAGAGTAGGACGTGAGGGAGCTATTTCGGATCACGGATTATTTGTTCTGGCTGCATTGGACATCCCTTTAGTGGAGCTTTAGAGCCTTGTAGACAGAAAAGTTTGGGTAGGAGCTGGAAGGGAGAGGGCTTGATGAAGTAACCTCTTCCTTTCTCCTCCCAGAGTTATTCCTGCTATTCTGCTGCTCCCCAAGGAGGGTATTTAAAGTGAAGCATCCAAGCCCCTGCCCCTCCTCCAGGGACAGAAGACACCGTGCCCGCCCGGTGCCCGCTCCCAGC
>NW_010558735.1:5493-6115 GCF_000687285.1 Phaethon lepturus
CATTGGGGAATTTTTTTTTTTTTTTTTTTTTTTTTGAGTTTCCAGATACCTCCAGGGCATCTGCTTCTGTGTAAATACCCCCTCCCTGTCCCCAAAGCGGTTGGGAGAGCAGATTTCCCCCAGCTGGCCCGTTCTTCCTGAAGCTAGTGCTGTGTCTGATGGAAAACACGAGCCGTTGCCTTTAGGCTTTCCAGCCCCAAAGATGAGCTAACCGTCCCACCGCCGCTGGGATATGGTTACGAAATGAACAGCAGCCTTTTCTTGTCCAAGATCACTTTTATTTCCCTTGTTTCATTAACTTCAGTGTCTGTTTGGTCTCGCATATCCACGCTGACAGGGAATTCGCACCCACTGCAGAATTTGGGCAGCACCTCCCCGAGCCCGCGGGCTGCCGCCGGTGACGCCGCCGGTGACGCCGTGACCCCGACCAGCAAACGCATTGCTCCGCCGTGGGGTTTAAATCTGGGACGAGGGGAACAAGCAGATCTGCTCCTTCTCCTCCAGCTAGCCACAGCCCCCTTCTTACGGCTGTCTTGGGCCATTTATTTTTCTCTCCTCTGGCAGACCCGAAGCCCCGGGCACTGCGCTTCTCGCCGGTCCCCGAAGAGCTGTGGCTGCCCAC
>NW_010558735.1:6185-7529 GCF_000687285.1 Phaethon lepturus
CTGTCTGCAGCCTGGGAACGGCTCCTCGCTGCCCCAGTGAAAACCTTAGTCCAGCTATAAAGGTCCTCACGCCGCCGACACGCCCGGGAAGCCCCTCTCTGCCTCCAGCCCCAAAAAAGCCCCTTTCCTCCCCGGCGCCTCGCAGCGCTCTCCGGAGGCAGAGCTCTATGGCTCTATTTACTTGGACTAACTAATCTCTCTCTCCTCCCGGTTACAAATTAGGATGTAAGGGTGAGTTTTGGCTCTCTGGGTATGGACTTTGCCGCACGGCATACAACCACCCCCCCCCACCCCTCCCAAAGTTGAGTGCTCTGAATTGCTGAGAACATTGGTCCGCTGCGGTTCCCCCGTGCGTACTGAGCCCGCCCGATGGCTTTCAGCATCTGTAGGCACTGCTGCCAGTTTGTTTTCTCGAGGGGGAAAAAAAATAAAATCATATACTGGTCTGCTATAAATTCAACAATACAATCCTTAGTTCTGAAGATATAGTTTCCATATAGTTTATAAACATTATAAGACATACATATGGATAATTGAGGGGAAGGGGGGAGCCTGTGCATTTGTTGGGGTGGGTTTTTTTTTTTTTCAGATGTGTGAACATGGTTACAAAAAAACGCACCCCCTGTGGGTACCTCATTTCTTTAAGTGTCGGGTTTGTTGGGGTTTTTTGTTTAATTCCACCTCTAATCAGTCTTTCCTTTGGTTGTTGGCTACTCCAAGCCCAGCAGGCAAGCCCTCTTCTGCTGTAATGCCTGAGATATTCAGGGGTTTGAGATTGTCTTCCAAGAGATTCCCAGCCAACTTTGGCCTCTGGGTTTGGAGCCAAAAGGGCTAAAGCGTGGGAGAACCAATGTCCTTATTACATTGATATCAGTGTCCTTGCACTCACTTTCAGAGAAACAGCGTAGGCTTAATTGGTGATCGTTTTTTACAGCAATTATGTTCCTTTCGGTAATTGGAGGGGTCGTTCAGAGCGCTCTCAAAAGAACGGCGTTTCGCAAGAGCGCGGTTACAGTCCATTTGTACGGTCGTTGTCACCGACGAATTGGCTACCACCCCTGTTCTCTGGGTTTTCGTAAGGTTGGCTTTTTTTCTTGTAGGTGCTCGGTTAGGCTGCTCGTGACAAGGTGTGATAATGCCTTTTTAATCCGCTCCCGCTGCGTTCGGCACAGTCCGCGTTGGCAGCCCGGCCGGGCACGGAGAGACTGTCAGAAGCCGCGACAACGTTCTTCCCTTCGCCAGGCCAACGCTCTCCACGTCCAAAAAAAGAAGAAGAAAAGAAACTCTGGTCCTTTGTAGATCGGCGGCAGTACAGATTCGCTCCCCGCGCGGCTGGGGCTCAGC
>NW_010558736.1:0-37170 GCF_000687285.1 Phaethon lepturus
ATATATATATCTGGAATTGAATAATCTGAGAATGGTACCTATTTACTCTGTGTTTAAAAAAAAAAAAGTATTCACAGAGGCCAGTATCAGGCAAAGAAAGGAACTTTGTTGTTATTTTTTGTTATTTTGATGGTTATTTTGGGGAAGTATGAACTAGTAGACTTGGTTACCTGTGCATATATATATATATAGTGGTAGGAAGATGTGAGCCTTTGCATCTGTTTTTAAGAGTCCAGCTGTGCACACACTGACACTGTGATTCATATGCTGACCTTAATCCATATTACAGTGCCCCTTGACAGTATGCCAGCTGTGAACAGGCACGTGAAGTATAACAGGATCTGTCCTTGTGTGCTGTCATGAAAATATGAAGCTTGTCAGCCTTCTTTTAGTTACCTTTGTCTTGTCAGATACTGTAAACAAGGATATTCAATGTCACAAAGTATATATTAGATACTGATACTAACCATCAGCAAGATCTCATGGGTTCGTGTTGGATTGGAATACTAATTACATATAATGCAACCAATTGAAAGAGAGTGAGGCAGGGTTTGTCATCATCTTTTTAAACTAGACCTCACAGACAACTTCACTGTATACACATGAAATGGTAGTTATCTGTTCATTAGATGGAAATAAGATTAGAAGTTGTTGAAATGGAGCATTGCCAAAGTTTTCACCTTCTTATTTTACCATTGGTATTCAATCTAAGAACTGAGGGAGCCCTGTTGTTTTTAAATTGTTTAAAAAACTAATTTCCAGTAAAAAATTCCAGATGAAAATGCTCACTAACCAAATTAAACAAGCAGATAACTTGGTTTGCACCTGTTTGATTTTAATGGAAGGTAAGGATGTAGGTTTTTTTGGTAAATGGCCCATTTGGAGAAAAGGATTTTGTAATTCGGAATGGAATATTTTCTGAACTGGAAAAAAAGGTGGGGAGTAATATCATGAACAACTGCAATATTGTCATTACCAAGGACCAAGAACAGTCTTTTGTCCAAAACTTAGTAACTGCTCATCCTTCTCTTCTCTTGGATGGCCATTGCAGGGAACAGTCTCTGGTGGAGATATGGGGACAACAGCCACCTTTCTGCATTACAGTTTGGTGTAGGGACAGTGTCCTGTCCAGCTTTCAGCTCAAGTTAGCGAGAATAATGCAGCAGAATGATCTCTTTACCATTTGCCGTGGTTATGTGTCTGTATGGGGAAGCTTCTTGTTTGGGCTGCATATCCTGCCCTGCAGCATTCCATAACTTTACCTCAGGGGTAGCCCTGCTTTGAGAGTGTATCTTCAGGACCGCGCACAGTCCCACCTCAAAGCCAGAGTATGCAGCTTGGTAAAAATGCTGCTTTTAATTTTGTTGAGAGGTGGGTGCAAGTTTATGTTTCTCAAAGTAGGAATGTGTACGTGAGCAGGCTGCACAGTAGCATCTAGCATGCTGGTATTTTTGTTTCATGACAAAGTACCACTTTTCATCTATGGACTTAGGCTTGGGAGGAAAATGGGGAGGAAGGACAGGTCCTTTGCTTCTCAGAGCTTTAGCAAAGGTAGCGTTGAATTCTCACTGTTGTGTCATCTCATACAAAAAAGGACTTGGAAGTTCTTCATGTATTGCAAGGACGTGCATCAATCTCTCTGTTCCTGCTTCTGTGCTTAGTTGAGCTGTACCTGGCACCTAGAAACTCTACTGGTGTTTAACTTTTGTGTCGCATTGAAACTGAAAATATAACCAGAAAAAATCAATTCAGTAACCTTATATTTCTTTTTTTTTTTTTGGCCTAGTAAGTACTGAATTCCAAGCTTGTCATACCTATCTTTCCCTGACATTGCTTCATATGATTATGATGTTTTACATTAGTTATGGTCTGTGGATTGATAGGAACAATGTTACTGTCACTAAAGGCTCTGCTCTAAAAATAGGCAGCCATATCATGCTAAAATGAAGACAAAGGCAAAGCGTGGGCAGAGCAGTTAAACTGTTATTGCCTTGGATATCTGAATAAGGAGGTCAGAAAGAGCAGAGAAAAGGAAGCATCTGTGTTCAAAGGGACAAGTGAGACCAGCCCATATATACTGTATTTAAAGAGTGTATCTGGTATTGCATCCCCAATTCCTACTCCTAGTTGAAATGTTAGCTGCAGTTTGGCACTACACTAAAGTTATTTGTTTGTAGGATCAGTCCCTCACTGTTGAAAAGGGGAAAGAGACTTAGGCTTTCAAATGTTGCAAAACCAAACCAGACCAGAACCAAAAATAGATGAGACCTGATATATTCTTTAAATAATCTGAGAGCTCTTTCACTGAAGATACATGTTGACTGGCTGAGTAAATACTATATGATTTTTTTGGAAGTAATATAACTCTGTCTACAGATAGAAAATCTCAATTTTAAAGATAGATAGATCTCTCTGTTGACTTTTTTTCCCAAAGACTAGAATGAAAGGGTTGAGGATTTTAAGCATTGTTGTAGTCCACCTGACAATTTTCATATTATCTGCACTTACAGATTTTTTTCAGCAGCTTAATGAAACAGAGTGATTGCACCAGTGCTTACTTTGTAGTTTTAGTGAAGCATGTACAAGAAGAATCAGGCAGATTGGTACAGTCTTGCTATTAGCAAGAAATAACTTTATCTGATATATGGATTTGTAACTATAATACTGTGTTGTTTTGGTTTTTTTTTAAATCCATGTTTCTTTATTACAAATGTTTCAAGGAACAGTCTTGGGTTTAAGGGAACAGACCTTGAGTATATTAACGTTGCTTGTTTTACAAATTTAAGCCTCATTGGTTATGCACTCAGTATAGAGCATTTGGACCCACTGCTGAGAGGCTTATAAATGTTTCACGTATGGCACCATGAGACCTTGTGTATGAGTTCAGATAACTTAGAGGTTGCTCTGTTTCACACAGCCTTCTTGGAAGAATGTATTAGGTCAGTGAGTATCAACATTGCATACTGTGCTTTGTCCTTCCTTCCTTCTGACTCATCTATTGTTAAAGGAGAACTTAGATTGGACTGGGTCTAGGGTTTCCCTTGTGTAAGCAGGGAGAATAATTAAACAGGCTCAGTTAATTAGTATTTGTGAGTTGTTCAGACCTTACAGTGATAAGGTCCGTAAAAATGCCAAGATATAAAATAAAAATGATTTACAAGAAGGCCATAATCCTCTCCGTCCTTTGTCAACATTTGTAGACTGTTAGGGTTTCATAGCAATATAATTTCTTTCTGCAGCATTTAGCTTTTGAAGAATTCATAATACTTTATAGTGAATGAACTAACTTTCACTATACCTTCTGAGGTTGGTGTATATTTTTTTCTTTATTATAACACTTTGAGAGCTTAAACTACAATATATGCAAGTAAGTTGTCTGTGGGAGGTCTATGCAGAGCTAATAACAGAACACAGGCCTGTTGAAACTGTTGCCCTCTGATTTTGTTCCTTTGGTTTGACTTGTGGGGAGAGAAATTAATGGTATCAGATGGATGCACTTCTAGTAAAGCAAGTGTAAGGAGCACTGGAGCATAGGGAATGCATGTGCATTTAGAGGTTCACCTAGAATTTGTGGCTGTGCTTGTTTTGCTTACTTAGAAGTATAGCCTAAAAGTCTGTGATGCTAGTGATGGTGTCTCATGCTGGAGTGTTTGTTCACTATTGATTCATAGGTTCCGTAGAATGGTTCAGATATGCCTCTACTGGAAGTCAGACTGATGCTTTCAGAGATTCCACCAGTCCTACACAACATAGTGTAAGTCTTTCTCAGGTGTGCTGTTCTTCATCCACCTGTACTCTGTACAACCCTTGAGACCTCATACAGCTCTTGGAAGATCTGATGCAACTCATCATCTTCTTGACTATTACAACCTTGGTATAAACCACACTGATATTAATAACAAAAAAGGGCAAGAGGTGGAGCAGGAATCAGGCCCACCAGCTGTCTGTCTGTGCTGCTATCTGCCCACTTTATCTCATGGGTCATGCTGATGTCTCAAGAGGCTGGCACAGAGCTGTAAAACTTTGTATTAGGGGCATTGCCAGTAAACCCTGTGGGATCAGACATGAGATAACCACCCACTGACTGATAATTTTCAAAGGTGCAAGATGACCTTTGTGGCTCTTTGTGATGAATCGCCCTTGACAGCAGTGACGTTGCACATTCGTTTCTAGTTCTGAATTGGAGCCCAGAAGCAGAAAGGAATTGTGCTCTGGAAACCAGCCATAACCAGGCTCGTGCCAGTCTGTAGCGCAGCAGTTCTGCAGTGAGTCTGCGTGGTTCTCTCTGTCATTACAGCTCATCCTCTACATAATACTTTTCCCCTGGTTGGTGTCTCAGGAATCATGACAGCGTTACTGGAGGCATTGCAGAGACAGCCTTGACAATCCCATGTCCACTCCATGACCTTATTGATCATTGGCAGTGTCTTCTACCTGTCTGAGGTTTATACATCCCAGAATTCTGGTATTTTTTTTCTCCAGGAATATAGAAGAAATGAACATATATCACGTAAGGTTACCTACCTGCTTTGCTGATGTTGTTTACCTGACAAAATTCTGATGAATTATGGTGTTCACAAGGCCTTGAGCCACATCCTCAGCTCTTACTGGGTGCCCAGACACAGAGCCTCTGATAGCTGAAGGTTTGCTTTGAAAAGCAACTGTTCAGCCCATCCTGCCCTCAGAAGATACCTACCCTTTTATTACAGTTAGCAAGAGTGACTTTTTCCAGGGACTTTCCAAGCAAATGCCTCCACTCCTTTCTGACTGCTGCTGCTTTGACTATTTTAGCTACTGCCAACATAAGGAGCTTCCTCAGTCCCTGTGTGGGTGCTTCCCCTGTCCCGTAGGCTCCGGATGGGCCAGCTTGTGAAGGTGTGCTGTCAGCAATAAGAGGCAAAATAAAAATCACCATGGGCCAGGCAGGGTGTGGACATAGAGACTGTGAAGCTTCCTTCAGTGCTTGGCTGCCTGTGTTGGATTGCTGCAAGTGCTGGAGTATTCGCAGCTGCTCATTAGATGGACACTGCCATTACTCAAATTGTCATCTGCCTCGGTGTTCTCCCTATAGAACTGTGTTCTGTGGCTGATGGAAGTAGTCCTGGTCCTCTTTGTATCAGGCAGGTTCTGCATGTTAGTGGCGGCACGTCCTGTGTGGTCTTCCAGTGCAGAGGCAGCAAGGGCAGCGTGGTCTGTGGTAATCCCCGTCCAACATCTGAAAAAATTGCCTGTAGGAAAACTGGTGCAGGGTTGGCTTTCCTTGCTGTGTTTGCTCGTGTGCCTTGATGGACTGGGAGATTCTGCCATGCTTACATTCAAGTTTTTGCTGGATAGGTGCAGCTTGCCTGTACAGACCCAAAAACTCTCTCAGTTGCAGATGCTGTGGCGGAAACCATATTGGGGGAACGGGTGGCATTCTCTCCAGGGCTTTAAGGATGTGTTAGTTGGAGACAAGGCTGAATCTTGGAAGTAGGCAATCTCCTGCAGATGCTCTGCAGCTAGGCAGTATGCGCAGCTGGAGATTTGCTCTGGTGGTTGCCTCAGAGTAGTGTACGTGCAGGCCATAGAGCTAAGTATTTATTAAGTGGAGGGCTGAACAAAGAAAGAAGTGAAGTGGCTATTAATGCATAAGGATGGAGGTAAAGAAGAAGAGAAAGATTATGCCATTGTTTGAGATTAATATAAAAAGCTCAACCAAATCGGTTTTTCATTTCTGTGGCTCTCAAGAGTTAAAGGATATCATAATTCATGTATAATACAGTCTGCTTTTGGCTGAATACTTAATATTTTTATGAGGCAGCCAGTACTTTCAAACTGTGTTACGTTTTCACAGAGTTACATGGGATTACATAGGAATCACTAAAAATTCCTTTATTAACTTGGTAAGTGTGTATCAGGATCCATGTGATGCCTACATCTGTAGATGTTCATGCTTTTGAATCTATCCCAGGAAGCGCCTTGGTCTCTAGAGTAATGATTTAAAATTAGTTGGTGCACTGTGTATCTGCCAAGAAACTGCATCCATGCAGGGTTTTCTGGGTTTTTTTGTTTTTTTTTTTTTTTGGTTGGTTTTTCTTTTGTGGTTGAGAGACATATCTACTGGAAGTAGAGTCTATACTGGAAAAAGGCATAAGAGCTTCCAGAGCTTGAAATGACATATCGTGCTTGGGACCTTTGTTTCTAGAAGCAAATCAGAGAAATAATTTTTCTTGACACCAAATTTGGGATTAGACTTTAGCCCCTGTGAATGCTGCTTTTATTTCTTTTTGGATTACTATTAATATATAATTGTCTTCTCACAGTTTATTCCAATTTCTTTTGGGATGGCATAGTATCACTGGGATAATTTGGACCACAAACACAGGAACACCTCTCTGTTAGATGGCATGTGCTTGGTATGTTTGCACTATTGTAATAGTGCATAGAAGTTTGGAATAATCGGTCAAGCTTCTAACTATAAGATTCAAAAATGCTATTTTTTTCCTTAAGGGCATTTTGCTAGCTCCCATTTCCCTTTCAGACAGGGAGTTATTTTTCAAACTAAAATGAGAATATGTGGTGAAGCAAAGTGCATTTGTTTCTTCTTAATTGGAAAACTTAATTTTGAAGTGTAATTAATATATTGCCAATTTTTTTTTTTTTTTTGCTTTTCATTAATCTGTAAAGAGTTTTTGATATATCCGGATGTGTTTTTCTAAATAGAATCTTGGCAGACTTCCACCTCAAGCTAGTTTTTACTGCTATTCATTAGCTGACATATCAAAATAGTGTAATCGATGCCTGTCATAATATAAGTACATGACCCTTTTGAGTAGCCCAAGTGGCTATGTTTGCTTCTGTCTGAAAGGAGTATGAATTCCTAAGGAAAACAGAAGGTCAAATTAACATTGGCAAACTTAGCTTCTAATCAGTTTGTCTATATGGTTTAGAAATATTGAATTTTTTTTAGAGGCTCATTTTTCATAATTTTCCTTGTAAGGCAGCTGGGGACATACCCATTTTTTTGCTGATAATGCATTACTGAAAATTATTAGATTCTACAGAGACAAAAATACAGCATGGCCTATGAACACCCAGCAATCAGTGGATGTTATTGAATGAGATGTATGACTTCTGTTACAGAAATTTGAAATAATCTTCTTAAGTATCATATGTGGCTAGACATAACTGAAAGAAGTTGCAGTTCTACAAAGACTTGTCTAACATTAAAACAATGAGCAGGATGCTGAGTTATTATTAAATAAACTCCTTAAAAACCTGAAGAGATGATTGATATATTGTTCTGATTTGAACTGTAGGATGGGAAATGGACTGGATTCTTCATAAGGTTTTTGTATCTGGGCTGTGATTTCTGTGGCCTCTTTTAGGTTTGAAAAGGTTGGCGTTTTTTCTGCTTACTTTTGGATTTTTGTTGGTAATTTTCCTGCAAAAGGAATTAAGTTGTTTGGTTTTTTTTAAACTGCTCAATAAAACATTGCCTTTATTAATATACTTGTGTAACACATTGTCATATGAGATCCAAATACAGGAAGTTCATTTTGATTTTGTTAGAGTGCATTTTTGGGTAGACTTGATGGATATAAATGGATTTCTGTAAAGTTATGTGGTTTTAATTCAAATTTTCTGACATTAACTCTGGGGTGACTAATAGTGTGACATCAGTAATTTTAGTTTAGCCTAGGCATTTGAAATTTTCTTTTGGTTATATGTGTCATATGATATTATAATGAATGTTTCTCTTTGTGAAAAAATGAACTCTTCAGCTGTAAAGCTGTTTTATGAGAGCTACTTTCTGTAAATGTCTGAGGGGACTCTCAGAGGTATTTTAAAGCATGAGGTACTTAATATATCTCTGGAGGGTTTTGGTGGTGAAGACTGCTATTAAACTGTTTTATATAAAACACCAGACTCTTGCTAATCATTTTTTGCCAGTTGAATGTTAGAGTACTTTATGGGAAGAGGGTTGCTTCTCTAATATTTTTCATTCATAGACTGGTTAGTGAATAATGTTAGACCACTACTGCAGGAATAAAACATTGTAGTTTTAGCAGTAGTATCTATATAGAGAGACATTTAAACATTTTACTGATCTTGGATTGTCTTTTTTTTTTTTAACTTGCTGAAAAACAAAATCAAAATATATTACCCTGTGTGTTTTCCAGATATTCTGAAGTTTTGCAAAAATGCAATCAAAAGAGTTGGAAATTATATTTCATATGCATTTGCTTTTAGTGCGTATCTAAAGCCAATAAAGAGTTTCTAATTCTTAGTTATTACTAAAATATTTCAAAAATTTTATTCAACAGCAGAAACTACAAAACATGGAAAACACATATAGGTTATGCCATGGGATTATTCTAATTTTTAAATTTTTTTTTGCTAGGAAGACATAAGTTGGTATCTGAGATACCAGAGACAAATCTATATTAGTAAAAAGGAAGCAAAGTGTGTGTCAGCAGCATGGGAAATGTCCTCAGAATCACAGCCAAAAGTGAGCTAAAAGTGAATGAATTAAGGAAATGAATTTTCACTTTGTAGAAGATTAAGGTTTCTGTAGATCATTTAGGTGTAACATTTATTCTTTGACTCTTTTTCTTTATTGATCTATGTATTTTTTAAACTACTGAAAAACATACTGTCTTGTTTAATTCTTTTTCTTTTGCTCTCATTGGCATAATCAGAGCAAAATGGCTTTCTCTTAATAGAGCCTGACAATTCCGAATCTAACTTACTGTCTCTTTTTCTCAGCCTATCATCTCTGTAATGGGGCAAGGCAGTTGGCTTTAACAAATGCTTATTTTATGACTTGTCTTACATCTTGTGTTGTTGTTATGCACAGTGGCATAAAATAGCTGATCAAATTGTACTGAATAACATCACAGAATTGAAAGTTAGTGGCTTTCACAGTGTGAAACTAATAAAGAGCTGCAATATTTCTGTTCACATGACTGCACTACTACTGAGTTTTTGGGAACCTTCTTATGTATCTCTGAGTGTGCTCAGTTTGGAGTAGGAACTTGTTACTGGGCTGTGTGATATCTACAATTAAAGTTTCAGTGTGATATAAGTGCATGATTATCTCATTTATCTTAATTGCATAGGCATTACATTGCCAAAGCAAAACATGCATTTATAAAGTCAGAATACATTCCTGACGGTTTGTCAGAATATTCAATAACTTACTATATCTGTACTTGGCTAACACAGAGTTTATGACATGCACATAGAATAGATTTTTTTTTTTTATATTGCTGGTATGAGGGCTGTACATATTATGAAAGGAAATCATACAAAATTATAGAAAATAGAGACAAGACTGAAAGTTTTAAGAAGTCCTCCATAAGAAATTCAGGGTTCCCTCTCTAAATATCCCTCTAAAGATATGATCTGATTTTTAATTTTCACTGATCTTTTTATGCAGCATAATATCTATTTCAGAACACGCTGATATAACTAGAAGGTTCTGCTCCTAATTGCAGACTGGAAAATGTGTTATGTCTTGAAATTTTATTGAAAGAAATGGAATTTACAAAAGTGAACAAGACTGGCTGGAAAGATGCTACGAAAAATAAAACCATTCATATTAATTTCTTCAGTTGGTAAGAAGTAGAGAAATTCAGTGGGCCATCATGGAGAACTTGGAGGTCTTCTTTGGTGTTTCAAAACAAAGCTATTGCAATATTTTTACAATAAGAAGGCTTTCTCTCTCTCTGTGTTAAATTTTAGAAGTCATTAGTTCGTTGCATAGAAATAAAAAGAAAAATTGCATATCATGTTTTTTTTCACATGAAAATAAATGCTTGCATTTCCCACCTTGCTCAGCAAAAATAAACAATTAACAACACATGTGGCAGTGGGAGGCGATAATCAGATACCAGTGAAGTTTCCTGACTTCAAACTTTGTTGCTTATGCCAAGGATCTAAAAAAATCTAGGAGGATTTCCCAGGGATGTTTTTCTACAGTATTTGCTCTTTTTTGCCAAAATACATTTAACAAAGGACACGAAAAATAGCAGATTTATGGTTTTTAGAAATTTGACAACTTTTTACTGTGGATAAAAACCTGTAACAAAGATTTAATTTGAGACTGGCATGAGGTCCTATTTTTTTATGGGAATTGCAGTTTCTAAGGGCTTATTTGGGTTCAATAAAGAAATATCCTAGAGCTTCTGTTATAGTTATCAGATTGGAAATGTATATGAACCTGTACTGGTGTATATTCTCAAGTTTGAAGATATGCAGATCCTGTGCTGATGCTACACCTCCTCTCTTTGCCAGTGTGCACAGGAGTGAAATTATTGCCTTTGTTTCATTCTTGTTTGTTCTTTGCTATTTTGAAATCTCTCCCTGAAACTGAAACCTGCAAGTTTTGGACATCTGCTACTGGCATTTATGTGTAGTAACCCGAGTTATTTATAGTGCAAGAAAATTCCAGAGGGAAAAAGAAGTGGTAAAAGTTATGTGGAAACAAACTATTTGTTGAAACAAAGTATTTGGGGACCTTTTCCATCCTTCTCTTCTAGCAACGATTAATGACTGGAGAAGTGAAATGTTCCCTTACCTCCGTGGAAATGAAAAGCTTTAGGTGAGATGTTTAGAGTTAGGTGTGCTACATATAAGGGGAGTCTGATAGCAAGTCAAGATCTGGGGAACAGCACCTCAGCTGAACTCCTGGTCCTCCTCATTCACAGCTGCAAAGGGAATAAAGATTTCAGGCATAATCTTTGGGGTTCTCATTTATGGAAACTTTACTCTTAGCTTTCCTCTTTTACTATTCTTCTGTAGGGGTTGCCATTCTGCTCAGAGAGTAAGATGTCTTAAGTGTTGACATCTAGCTGTTTGTATATCTATGGAACTGTTTTAAAATACAAACCTGAATTTGGTTAGCTTAATCCATAAATTTAATCCTACCCTGAATATCAGGTATATTTTCAGTACTGGCAAATTGAAGAAAATCTGGGAACAGCAAGAAGGCAAATCAGAAAGAGAAAGAAGATGACCCTCTTTAGGCACTTCAGCATCTACGGAGAAGGCGTCAGCTAGTTTATGCAAGCTAGATTTACTAGGATTTCTGTACAGTCGGTGGTAAAAGTGGCTACGTAGATGTGTAATTCATCAAGCCTCAGCAGAGGTGACTGAAGGAGAATACTAGGCATAGGCTATATGTCAGGCACCTCCCGTTTTTTAAATGCCTGCACTGGAGTAGTTATCTGAGGTATATGAGCAGACCTTCAGGTAGCTTCTGGAGGAATGGTTTCTGTCTCTCTGCATACTAGCTTAGAGCAACTTGCTATTCACACTTCTCAGCCTGAGAAGGTTTGAACCCCCACTGTGAAGGAGTGGTTAAACCCCTAAAGGCATCCCTCGTGCTTGTCAAAGCTGAACCCCAGTGGAATCAGGGATTTGGGCATTTTTGAGACAGAAAAACCTGTATAAGTGTCACTAGGTCTTGGCATAGGGATTCAAGAAGTCTTCTGAAGAGACTGAAATCAGTTTTGGTCCCTGATCCTTCGGTGTTCATGTGCAACATATCAATCATTGCATAAAATACAGGGGTTGTCCAGGGATTAATTCTGATGAGAGATGTCATATCTATGGGTAGATGGGACACATATAGACTATGCATCATTGTGTATTTTCCTGTTGATTAGTGCTTTGAGTTAGTAGTTTCAGTTAATAGAAATCTTAATATTTACATTCCAAAGTTTAAACATATTGAATAGTAATATATTTGTTAAAACAAACACAGTACATATCTTAGATAGCATTAAAATAAAACTATTGTGGTAGAAACTTTTATAACTGTTTCAATGACAGACAAGTAGTTACATTAGCTAGTCCAGAGGATTAATATTTAAAATTATTAAAAAGCAGCACAGGGGAAAAGTTAGTATACTCCACTGAATTACAAAAACATTTTTTGATTAAACTAAGTATGACCTGCTGGAATTGACAACTCAATTGTTTTCCTGTTAGTGTCATACTGCACATTAAGCATATGCAAACATGTAATTTTCTTCTTTCATCCATAGTATTCCTTTAATTTTTAATATTCTTTAAGAAGAAAGTGTCTAACAGTAAAGCTAGTTTTTCGTTATTTATGTGTACTCATATCTTTAGCATGTACAGGCCAATAAAATGTACACAGGTTTTTCTGTCACTTTTCACGTTCTAAATTGGAATTAGTCACATATGGTAGTTTTGTACAGAATTGGTCAATGCGTTATAGTGAATTCTGCACAATAGATCCTGGTGTTAGGGACATGACTATATCTAGTACTTATGGATGTAAGGTCTGGGTAAATTCTCCAGAAATCTGAGGATTTTGGGCCATTCCTTCTCCCTCACTGTCAAATGCAGAATCTTGCTCCATGAAGGTTAAATTAAAAGTACTTCTGTGCTTATGGTAAGTTAATGATTTGCTGAGAGCATAAATTCATTAAAAGCTTTCCCAAACTCATTTTGTTATGCTTTGTACTGTTTGCATAGTCTTGTAAAAGCTTGTTACTACTGTTGATGTAATTCTAACTTTGCGTTTCCTTTTCATTTTCATCTAGGCAGTATCTTGTGATAACCAGAGATTTTTTTAATAAATATTTCCTATGTTAATTATAAATGTTAATTATTTAATCTGAGATTGTTTTCTGTTGTACCAAAACTAAATACGTGGCACGTTATGCTCAAAATATTATTATGGGCAAGAGGGAACATGCCATACATGGACCCAAGAATTTAATACTGCTCTATTTAAAATCTTCGCAATCTAATCAAAAGACAACAAGCAGGTTCATAAACGTGAGTCTAAATTAATACAGAAAAGTCTTTTTAATAAAAATACTCTTGAAGTTATGATGCAGGGAAAGTTGCTGATTTCTGCCTTTCTCTCAGGTGCTATGCTCACCCTTCCACCATCCCTCTGGGCCGACGGTGGCAGTTTTCCTCGGGCAGAGGGGTGGTAGGAGGGAACAGGAGGAGACTGCAGGGTGCTTGTCTTTGCTGGGGGGTATCAGTGCTGGTTGAACTCCTTCCTCCTCGTCAGGGGTTATTTGCGCGTGCTTCCCACGCTGCTGCCTTCTGGCTGCTCCCGGCTGAGTGTGGCCCCACAACCTCCCCAGGCTCAGCCTCCCCAAGCTCAGCCTCCCCACGGGCTCTTCTTTCTTAGACAGCAACTAAGTAACTGTGTTTCCGGACCTTTCCATGGAGGCACTGGCAGAGCTCAAGCTCAGGCCGGGGAGGCAACAGGCACTTGGCCCCGAGGCAGGTGCTGACACCAGCCCAGCCCAGCTCTGGGCAAGGTGAGCCCAAGCCAGCCCCGAGACCTGTGCTCTCAGCTCAGGGCAGAGCCTGTGACACTACTAAGTATAGCAAAAATCATATTCATTGGGCTGCAGTAGGCAAAAGCTACAAGTAAGTACTTATATCTGGTTACATATATCCAGAAAGAGACATTGAAGTCCATAGTCAACTCTTTGAAGGTTGTGAAAACTCAGAATTTTGATGCGGGTGGTTTCCCTTTGAGTTATGAGAGCATCCCTGAAAATCAAGCTACTATCTTTCAGCATCTTTCCTTAAAGCCATGTGCAAATATAGGCCAAAGTTCATAGGTAATTTGGTTTGTAATAATTAATCTTACCCCTCCCTGATGGTCCTGTCCTGTGATCGTGTTTACTTTTTACTTTTTAACAAGTCTCCTTTCTTATCTTTTATAGTGAATACTGTCCTCTCAGGCTAGTTAGCTCTTTTGACATGAGTCTAGCAAAAAGGACAGTGACCTGAAGGTAGGCCTGAAGGTGAAACTTAAGCAAAGGTGTCAGAAGTTAAAATTGTAGTTTATAGGAACACATAACATCCTTTTGTGTAGAAATTTCTCAAAACTACTTTAATTACTAGAATTACTTTAATTAAAGTAATCGGAGAGGCTATTGAAAAGACTCTACCTTTGCTACTGTTAAGAGGCATCCCACATGTCTTCAGTGCTTCTTTGTTACGTTACGTGTTACGATTCACAACAGTGAAGAGTGGTGTGAATAGGTAGCAAAGCGACATGGCACATGTCTGTTCCTGGGGGACTCTGACTCTGAGTGACATGTTCCATGTCAAATTTTTTGGCTCCCAGTTGGTGATGAGACCGATTTACAGAACAAGGAACTGTGTTGTTTTGAGAGAGAGAGATTATCTGTTGTCTAAAAAATTACAGTAATTGTATGTTCATCAACATCAGGTTTGACAAGGTGGAACTTTGGCTACACTGAAAGGGGCAGTGAGAAGTTTGCTTTGAGTTCAGTAGGACTAGCACTGCACTGTAGCAGGAATAAAGGAAGCCAGAGTAACCTGAATTTAACTAGTTGGATACTCTGGTCAGTTGTTTGGTGGCATCTTGCTTCCAAATTTGTGTTAGTTATTTTTGGAGTAATTTGGAGGTCAATAACTTGAACACTGAGAAGCACAAGAGAAGACGTAGGAAAAAAAGGGAAGACTTGCAGTCATGTGAACCAAGTCAGAAAAACAACTTTAGGAAGGTTTTGTACTCCTAGTCTTGTTATTGCCCAAAAGGACACACATTATGTGAAAAATAAATATTTTAGTATATTTTAATCTTAGCAGTATGGTCAAAGCATTCTTTTTAGTCCAGACATAATTATTACATAAAAAGAGGAAAAAAAAAGGGAAATAATACTAACAAAGGAAAAAAAACTTGATTATAAATAATGCAGTTATTATTATTATACCCACACTTCCCACTGTCTACTCCTTTCAGTGGTGTTACATTCATCATTCCCATGCTTTTCTGCATCCTAAGGCTGTTGGCTTCAGTTGTGGTGAGCCACCACCATCACAAGTGCTTTGCTGGGAGAGTACGATGTCTGTGGTGGGGGTTCCTTTGTCCTCTGCCAGGAGGACTGTGATGTTGATGTTGATGGTTTCTTCTTCCTCACTCTAGTGTCCGCTTAGGACTACTATTGCATGTTCCCTGTCATGCATTACACTTTGTTTTTACTCTTCAGTCTGCAAATCTACTTTAAAATAAAAGCTATTACGTACAGAGTGTCTGACACGCCAGGTGCTGTTCTTTATGCTCCTGTTACACCAGCGTCTGGTTTTGGCCAGTTCCCAGGTCTGCATTCCTTTAACTGACCATTGGTGGGTTTTTTTTTTACAGTCTTGGGGTCTTCAAGGATCCACTTTCTTATCGTCTCATGCTGTTACCCTCCTACCCTGCATCCTGTGTCCCCACTACTCAGGCCTCTGTTATCATACCATGCCTGTGATCCTGTACGTTACAGCATTATGCTAAGGTGACAAATATTTCCTTCTTCAGAAAATAACCACTTGTTACTCCGGTCTGTAAAAATTATGATTATACCACACAATTATTCAAATACAAATGAGGCAGCAGTCACCTGAGCCTTAGAAAATTTATGTTTCCACCAAAAAAAGTTAAAGCAAAGCTCCAGGCAGACCGAGGCAAGTTCAGACAAAGCAAGTCAGACAGGTGTCAGTCCCAAGGCCACGCCGAGGTAGTTGCAAAGGCAGTGTGGCTTGCTACTAGCAGCAGCAATATGCTGGTTAGTGGGCTACAGGGCTGCGGAGGTCTAAAGGGAGGGATAACTCTGTGAAGGGAAGGATGACAAAGAGAAGTAAGACTTGAGAAGGATCCACTGTTTCTACTGTAGGAATAAGCTGTTAACTTGACTGCTCATACCCAGGCTGTTTTACCGTTTTAGAGTGTTTCCTGTTTGCCACACAGGAATTTGTTATTTAAGAGGTGTTAGTAAAGTACCTTCACTGAAACAAATACAGGCACTTCTGAATCCGTATTGAACTCGGTTCAGTGATCATTCTGAGTGTAGTCATGCATGCTTTCTGTCAGACAGCATGGCGATTTACTGCAAAGTGTTCCAAACAATTTTAACAGAGAGATGTTCTCCAAATTTATCATGCAAAAAGTGAGCTAGAACTTCTATAGTGGATTGGTTTCCTGTAACTTTTTACAGAATAAAATAATATGTTTAAACTAGTCTTTTCTATCCTTTTTATGGATATTATGCATAAATGCCTACATACGAGAGGTGGTAAAAAATAAATAGTAGTCTTGGACATTTAACTGAATCAGTTCTAAAATATCAACTCTATACAACATATTGCAATGGGAATTTGTGCTTTTAGTGTGCCTTTCCTGTTCTTCAGCAGAATAGAATAGAACCCACTGAGGCAGATTTTAGTTAAAAGGGTAAGAGAAATTTTTTGCAATGAACAGCTTCAAGTATGACTAGGCAAAAGATTTAAAGATTGGCAGAACAAGAATGTTAATAATCTCACTTTACAGCTGAGGGGACTGTGTTATAACTGGTTGCAGGAAAGTTGTCAAGCTTTACTTTAATTCACTGATTTTGTACTAATGTCTTGGCTTTTCCATACTGAGAGCTTTCTCTCTGAGCTATTTCTTTAAAGCATGTTTGTCATCATATATTATGGGTCTGGGACAGTTGCCTGTGATTATATGATTGCTCATGAATGCTCTGCTAATGCTATTTTTCCTGAAGAAAAATATTGACTCATTTGTTTTGAACTCCTACTCCACCCACATGTAGTAATGTAGAATTATGCAAATTTTGTAAATGAGAAAAGTTAAGTTCTACGAAGTGTAATAGTGTTTATTTAAACATGGATATCTCTTATTTCAGCTTGTTTTCTATGATTGTTGTGGAAGTCTTGTTGCAGCACATGTGAAGATCTAGGGTTTTATATTTGATCCTTAAAAATATTGTCTTAGAAGAATTATAATACAACAGAATATCGCCAGTAGAAGACCTTTTGGTTTTAATTAAACAAACACAGTCTTACTTCCATTTATCAAATTTAGATTTACTGTGTTTGATATTTATTTATTTTATATACATATTATTATTTAAAGCTCTTTGTTTTACCTTTTAATTTCTGTTCTTTTATAAAATACCTAGACTTATAAAGTTTATATTTTTATCAAATCAAGACTGGCAAAAGTAAGAAGGATTTTGTGTTAAAATTTTAGCCTATTCCTGCATACTTTGTTCAGGTGAAGTTTCTACGCTTTGCTTGGTAAAAATAGCAATTCACAGTAGGTACATTAAACATATCCCAGCTGTTTTAAACCACCCCTCCATTTGTTTCAAACTCCTTATCAATAAGGAGTACTGTATATTACATTGAATTTAAAGCATTACCTTATCAAAAAAAGGCATAGAAGAGTTAAAAATGCTTAATTGCACAAAACCCCTAGGAATAACATTGTAAGGATTTCAGCAGAAGAAGATGGTCTTGGTCTCTTTTAGACACTCTTTATTTTTATTGTAAAATCTATATTCATTACACTGCCTTTTTATTATTACTGTTGAGGTTTTTTTAATATGCTTGTGAAAAAATAGGAACTTAGCTACAAAGGATGAATTACAGTACATGCTATTCCAGGATTACAGTCATCTTGTTTTAGTAGTGGAAAATATTTTGAAGTTGTATTGCAGACTTTTTCAGAGCATTGACTTTCTATAGAAATAGGAATTGTGATGCTTTGCATAAAACTTGCAAGGATAAAATTTTGGCATATAAATCTCCTCCATTTAACTCTTACATAGTTAACAAGTTTACTTTTCTCCTAGGTAATGTCTTTATGATATATGGCGTTAGTGCCTGAAGGGAATCAGCAGGTATGAATCACACCAGGTGATAGAGGTATTATGGAGAAGATTAAAACAGTGATTAGGTTTCTTAATTAGCAAGAATCTACAGGCTATAAATTAGTGCCAGCAGAAGTAATTAAACAACTTTATTTGAATTTGGTGACAAGAACACCTACTTTTAGGAGGCAAACAGTGTGAAGATTGAAAGGAAAAGATACTTGTTTGTGAGATGCAATATAGTTGCATTTCAAACTTTCAAAGACAAACTTTTTTTCTGCTGTTATTAGAAGCTTGTTTGTTTGTTATTCATTAAATGTTTTTTCCTGTTTTGTTTCTTTTTTATATATGTACTATCTTTGCTATGAGGACAGGTGGAAAGGATTTGGAGTCAGAGACATGTAGGGAATAACTCCTCTTCCTGGTTTAGCTGCTTTTCGCTCATTTTACATGCAAATGTCTTCTGGGTCCAGAAGAGCAAAGTATTCTTGGAAGATGTTCGTGGTCAGAGAACCCCGTGGGTTTTAAAAACTCCTTTGTGTTTCTGTTATGCTAGTCTGCTCTGACTGAATATGAAGCTGCTGGGCATCATATAGTTTGCAAACAGACTGTGCCCTGATCTTGAGCAAATGTTTGGTCATGAGGGATCTCCAAGACCTTCAGAGTTTTTTAATCACTTTAAATGTGACCGTTATCGTTCTGATTCTCTCTGTAGCACTGTTGCAGGAAACAGAGTCCTGTTGTGGTGTGGTATGGCCAACACACATTAAAATTTTCTTGGGTATTGCTGTTGACTGATGTTTTGTCTCAGTCTAAGTGGTAGGTGGGCAGAATAGAGTATATAAAGATAATATCTATTATAAAATATTTATTTATTCATTTAGTTTCTTGACTAGTACACTTTCTGCATTCCTCCCACCAATCCTTTCCCTCCTTTCTTTAGGAATATAAAACATCATTTTCAATAGCTTTGCTTTTTGCTTTTCTTGTATTGAAACTATACTGTAATCTTACCATCTCATCTAACTATAGGAGCTGGAAAGCTATATTAACTGTATCATCTCTAATAACATCAGAATGACCTCCCTTAGTACTGGTGGTACTAAGGTCACTGGTGCTTTTAGTGACCTTGCATCCAGCCTAGTTCAGATTTCTCGTTCATCATCCATGTGGCACAAGCTATTGTTCATCTTTTTGATTAGAGTCTTCTTGATGGATAATATATCTAGAGTTTGTTGAATCTGTCTCTCAAGATGAGTCAGTTTTACTCCTCCTCCCCCTCCTACTCCTCCTGACATTTCTGCATCAGAAGGAGTAATATTCTCTGACTCATTTTTTTTTTGAGATCAAAGGGAATTCAGTCTGAGGAAACCATATCCACATGCATCAAACAGGAAACTTTCAGAATATTAGTGCAACCTATTGAACATTTTTGTGACCCCGTACTTTCTGGCTTCTGACAGCTTCCTAGGAAGTTTTTTCCCCTCCTTATCTTTTTGGTTCAAGAATCAGTAGATCTGAAAAGCAGAGTGCTAAGGAGACTGTTCCCTTTGATTAATAAGTGAATATATTTGCTGTAGAGCCAAGGATGGAACATCTTGTAACTGTTGGCAGCGTTACTAAAAGAATAAGTATCCTCATGGAAGGGGGCAGAGCATAACGAGAGTTTTGATCAAGAGGAAAGAAGACAGTCTTAGAAAGGCTTTCAAGAGTTGTTGCATTACTGTAAACAGATACCTATTTTCTTCTGGACATGGTCCAGTGACTGCAGGAACTAAACAAGTCATTTTCAGGCTCATATGATTTTGAAACCGGACTTTTTTTTAGCTACTTGACTTCCTTTCTTCCTTTCTGGCAGAGACGGCCTAACTTTATATGTCTGGTGCCAGGAATGTGGCATTCATATTTTTTAGCTCAGGAGGTTGCCACTACAAATCTGCATAAGACGGCTCTCATTTTCCATTCTGAAGTGCTTGTATTTGCACTGCTGAAGAAAACTGGAGGGTATGATATAAGACATTTGGGAAGCTGTTTCAGTGAGTTCATCCCAAGATTAGCAGTGAGAATGAAAGTCCTCAGTTGAGCATCTCCCATGCAGGGGAGATGATAAGCACAGGATAGTCCCCTGTTTTAACTTCTGTAGTGGTTGTAGAGATACAATGTAGGTCAATGCTAGTCCTCCGTCTCCACTACTACTGTAAAAGAGATGCCAGGGAAATAGCTGTAGCACAGTATACTCTGGCTGTCTCTCTACTTGTGTTATGACGGGATGTCGTTCCTGAATGTGACAAGTAAAAGCATTTCCTTGTGTAGGCCTTGTATTCTCTGAGCCTGGGAAAAGAAAACACTTCCTGGCTGCATCCCATCATGGATCTGCTGCATCCAGCAGATTTTTGATGCTGCAGAAAATCTGGCAGTCTGCGTAGATTCACAGATTTCACAATCTGTTCCTAAGAGCCAAAGACTACCATGCATGAAGGAAGCCATAGTATGAGGAAACCATTTGTCCAGGAGTTACTTATTTTAACAGTTTCAGTCATTTTATTTCTGTCCCCCGCCAAGAAAATAGAAGGAAAGAAACAAACAAGAATACAAATATTCTCCTCAAAATCTTCCTTGAATTTGGTAGTTTCTTTGGGTTCTGACTGCAAAACTTGTCCCTCGGATGCAGCAATGGCTTTTTGAGTCACAGACATCAGTGGAATTTTGGTACTCATAGCCAATAGTGGAATACATTTGTTGAACCAAAGTACCACCGAATTTTATCAGGGGAATTGTAGAGCTTGTACAAAAATTTCAGAGAACATCAAGAAACTTCCTGAATTTTCTGCTTTCTGGTTGGTTTGAAAAACAGTGAGTACAATCTAAGGCAAAGTTCTCTTTAAGTATTTAGAGGTGTAGTCTTGACTGACTCTGTGTGTTAGAAGGGAGTCCATGTAATGTGGTCTGTATGAATATATGTGCATGTGTGCATGTATCTTTCAGGATCTGGGCATAACTAATTTGGCGTGGATTTTGTTATTTTAGTATCTGGATGCTGTCGTAAGGTTCCTTTCTAGATTGGTGGAAGTGATTACCAAAGGAGTGATGATCGTTTGGCCACTGGGTGATTCAAAGGAAGATTTTGCATAATAATTCCTGACAAGGTATCTTCCAGTATAATACTCTGAAAACAGAATTTTTGGGAAGACAAGGAAAATTTATTAACTCTTAAAAAAAAAAAAAATCTATGCAACAGAAACTTTTAATAAGAAGTTGGAATTCCAGAAAGGGGATGCTTTTCTTGGAATAGATACACATTTATTGAAAAATCAAATATATATCTAAACCTACAAATTATAGTTATGATAAATTCTGTAGCCGTAAACATTCATATATATTTATAAGATATATAATTTACAAAAATATTTACATATTATAACATATAAACATTATATATCTATAATATATAGATATATCTATATATCTGTATACATATTTTGTGCATATATAAACAGGCATATTCCTTAGTCTTTCTTTAGTTGTCTTACTAAAAAGTTTTTTTGCATTTTGTTTTCTAAGTTTTATACAGTCTGAAAACCTTTTGATACAGTCTGAAAAACCTTTCTATGTAAGGATACCTCTTAAATATTAATTTTGCTTGATGTGTAATGACCTATGGTAGAAGAGAAGGTTATTTGATTCTTTCTATTATTATGACTATTATGACATACGACTAAATGGATACTGTGCACATGGAGGAACATTAGTATACTAATGTGAACTACATTATTGTTCTCATAACCTGAATCAGAAGAGAAGTGACATTTCCCAGATCAGGACTCCAAGGATGTGACAACTTTATTAAAATTGTGAGGCTTTCATGAATTCGGCCCCACGAACACTAAGGTTGCACTGATGAGGAATTGCCTGATTTGATTACTCCGAGCACTGCTGGAGGCAGTTTCCTCTGACCCATGAGGGCTCCAGCTCCTGCTCTTGGGCCGCTGCAGACCTGTCGCTTGCAGGCTGGCAGCGGCATCTCCTCAGCTGCTGGGACTGGGCTGCAGCTGGTCCTTTTGGAGGCAGCAAAGGCTGCTGTGGTGCTGCCAGAGCTGCACGATGTCCTCTTGCTGGTAGGAAGGGTGTAGGTTCTTGGAAGCCATGGCCTCTGCCTGCTTACATGGAACAAAGATCCAGTTTCTGCACTGGCAGGAGCACATTGTCTTGCAGCCGCGGTGGGTATTTGGTTTTCTACCTGGTGCAGCATTTCTGTGTCCTCTGGCAGATAGCAAAGACGAAGGATCTGCATCCCTAAGTGTCAGAACATCACTGCGTCTCCTGGCTGACAGTCAAGACTTGATTCTCACTGACTTTTGAGGAAGGGGGAGAAGGGAAGGAAAGCTTTTAGGGTTTGGGTTCACACTGAAGTACTTAATTTGTAGGTAGACAGATGATAGTTCCTGCTGTGTATAAAATAATGCCCAACACTGATAAAACACATTATTAATTTCAATTGAAAATGGCTTAGCTTCTCCATAAGACTGAAAAGAAAATTAAGGGGTGTCTAATATATGTGTTCTGCAAAATACTCATTTTGCTCCTCATTTTCTGTAAACAGATCTTTTGATGTGATTTTATCATAAATTTTATTAGTCTTCCAGTTTTCCTTTCATACTGCTAGCTATTCATAGGGTGTCTAAAACATTGCTGTGTAATAAAATTAAAACTTTGTGAAAAAAATAACCCCCACTAGCAATAACAATAATAATAATAAGAAGAATAAATCCCTCATATCTGGTTAGGGAGTTGACTACGCTTGTAAAAATTTAGACTTGTCTTTGTAGCAAATGATGGCTGTGAATTACTGTGGCATATTATCTTCTGTGGACTTACAATATCATTAGTTTAATATTTATTACACTTCATTAACTATATACAAGTTGCTAAATGATTTAATTTTCATAAATGGAAGTTATCTTTGCATAATTCGAATAATTAGGACATTTTACTTAGAACTTTGATCTGTCTCAATGTCAGTGAGAAGAAATTGACTCTTAATGAGAAAACCTGCTACTATTAGAGAGCTATTTAACATAACTATTAAACTATTAACTATTTAACATAGTTGAGTATTTTTCTTGAGGCCCAAGCAGATGTTGAAGCAAGTGAAAATAATAAGTTTTTATATTTATTTGAAAATACTAATGCTGCTTATTTTGGATAAACAAAAAAATTCTTATGTTTAAAAACCATTTTGTGTCAGTAACCTCGTTTCCTTGAGTTAGGAGTACGTTCTGGTAACACTTCTTTATGTGGCAAACATGCATGTTATAATAAACAAAGCACAAGCTCTGATGTTCAAAATAGACTGTTACAAACATGCTTTCCTTTTAGGTGGATTATGTATGTACCTGTCGTACTTGTCATGAAATACTGGCATTTCTCTGCAAGAAAAGATGTCATCTTTGGATAAAATTATCTCAGGGTGAAACACCAATAACTTTAATTATTACTGAAAACAAGGCTATTCTTGGCTCTCATGCATTGTTTTTATTAACTAAGTTCCACTAGTCGACACATGATGAGTAATCTGTCATGTATTTTGTTAATAAGTACAGCAAGTACCAGTGAGAATACATAAACTTTTAGTCTACAGTCGCACCTAGGTCTGTTTTCTTGTAGAGCAGACCAAGAGCTGTTTGGAATCACGATGGTTAGTGAAGCTGTGAAGGGACACGGTCACATTGTGTCAGACATCAACAAGGAGTTTCTGTGTACCAGAGGATTAGAAAATGTCAGTTAGAGATGAGGAATATCTGTTAGTTTGTCTTAAAATTTCACCTGTGAAAATTGGCTAGCATCTGATGGACAAAATAAAAACTCATATAAAATAAAAAGGAAAGGCTAGATAGGTCTTGCTATTCAAGATGAATGTATAATGCAAAAAACTTGTAGTAATCAATAATGTGACAAAAGCGAGTGTTATGGTGGTTTCCATAATTCAGACGAGTAATAACATGGAGAGAAACTTATCTTTTAAAAATGAGTGATTTTCAATTTACTATTTCTCTTTAAAGCTTCGTTTATTTCTGCTAGCCTCCAGCTGAGTTACTGTCCAAGAGGGATAAGCAATTGTACCAAGTGTCCTTGCTGAGATAGTTTCGTCTCTTGTAGATGAGGCTGTATTAATACTTGGGCTCAAATAACCTTTAAAAGGCTTCTACTCTGAAATCAACAATGTTAATGCCAATGCTTTCTCATAATTAGCATATTTAATTTTCTGCTTATTATTGAACTGTACTGAGATATTTTTAAATGCATGGGTTTGGAACTTTCCCCATCTTTTCCCATCTAATTATTATATACTCTTTTTTTCTCATTTGTACTTTAAAAAAACAAACAAAACAAAGCTGCTTTCCCAAAAGGATGAACATATTGGTTGCCCACTGTTTTATAGTCAGTGTCATTGATAGACTCATTCTCTGCTCATAATGTAAGCATAGAATCATAGAATCATTAAGGTTGGAAAAGACCTTTAAGATTGTTGAGTCCAGCTGTCAACCCAACACCATTAAAGGGTGCTTATAAGAAAGATGGAGACAAACTTTTCAGCAGGGCTTGTTGCAACAGAACAAAGGCTAACAGTTTTAAACAAAAAAAGTATAGATTTAGACTAAGTCAAAGGAAGAAATATTTCACAATGAGAGTGGTGAAACACTGGCACAGGTTGTCCAGGGAGGTGGTAGATGCCCCATCCCTGGAAACCTTCAAGATCAGGTTGGATGGGGCTCTGAGCAACCTCATTTAGTTGATGTTGCTGCTCATTGGAGGGGGGTTAGGTGACTTTTAAAGGTTCCTTCCAACACAAACCATTCTGTGATTCTATGATTCTGTGATCCAAACTGGTACTTGCAGGTGTCTTAGACATATAGGAAGAAGACCAGAACAGAGGTTCAGATGCAGTGATTCCTGCAAAGCATTTTGAAGAAGCATAGGCTTATAATGGGACCTGGAAAGTCATAGTGTCACTGACATTTAAATATGAGTCTGTTTGCAGAAACCAAAGTATTTTTCTTCTGAATTTGTAGACTTAGTTCTTTGTTTTAATACTCATCCTGGCTTAATATTTCAATAACTGTGCTGTAAAAATATCTCCCCTCAAGAAACCCTCCTTCTGATGAATAAAATGTGCCATTAGCTTCCCTTAAGTGATTTATAATAGAAATTACTTTATGCAAAGTAAACCAAAGAATGAGCTAATGGAAACATGAAGCTGACATCAGCACACCCTGGCCCTCAGACTTTCTAAAATATCAAGTCCACTTTGAAAAAAACCCTGAAGCCCAGCCTTTTGATTTTAGCCTTATCCTTTTCCCATAAAACTATTTATTACTTGGAACTGAATTATTTCTTTTTTCCTTTTGTTTTTTCTTTCTTTCTTTTTTTTTTTTTGGTTAATATGAAATGCTTGATGTGATTTTCCTAGAGTGACCACTTGAAGTTTGTGTTAAGCTACTGGTTTCTTGGAATTTACTCCTTTTTGTACCCTGTTGGAATTGTAGCTGACCTTACTACAACTTCCATTACCTAGTTTTAATGTACTTTCCTTTGTCTAGTCAGTCATAAGTGTGGAAGCAAAACTCTTTGTCCCTTCCCGCTATGTTGAACTTGCTGATGGCTCTTTCTTCCTTTCCTGTGCTACGAGCATCTTCCACCAAGTTCTTTTTACAAAAGGCTCTGGTTCCTTACTGCTTTCCCTTCTTGTAAAAAGCCAATACAGGGCAGCTGGTCCATTAAGTTACTTAGAGATCCCATGTGTTTTTTTCTTCATATATTGTTTTTTTGTTGCCTAATACATTTTTCCTGAAAGTTTTGAAGTCACATGCAGTACGGTGTTTTTTAAAGGAAAATATATAACTTCTTTCAATCAGAATCTGAAAGCTAAAATTCAAGTTCGTTCCTCCTCACACTCTTCCTCTGCTCCAGCATGGGTCCTTCCCATAATCTGCAGTCCTTCGGGATAAACCTGCTCCAACAGGGGCTCTCCATGGGCCACAGTTACTTCAGGAAATACCCACCTGCTCCGAGATGGGAGTCTTGCACAGGCTGCATTGTGGATAACTGCTCCACCATGGTCCTCTCCCTGGGCTGCAGAGGGACAGCCTGCTTCACCATGGTCCTTTCCAGGGGCGGCAGGGAAATCTCTGCTCTGGCGCCTGGAACACCTCCTCCTCCTCCTTATTCTCTGACCTTGGTGTCTGCAGGGCTGTTTGTGTTTGCCCTTTCTTAAAAACGTTTCCCCAAAGGCACCACCATCTTGTCTGAAGGAGTCAGCCATGCCTTGCGGTGGGTGGGTTGGAGCCAGCTGGAGCCGGTTGTGTCCGGCATTGGGCAGCCCCGGCCTCTCCTCACAGAGGCTGCCCCTGCAGCCCCTGCTGCCAGCGCCTCAGCATGGACACCCTGTTCAGTGGACCAGAATTGATTTTGTCCAGTAGTTCAGTGAGTGATTTGTCATCTTTCCTTCTCTTCTTTCCTTTGTTCCTGACGCATGTTTGTAGGCAGTTATCGAAGTGAAAGGCGGGACAGTGCATTGCATGTCGTGGATGTTCGTTTCTGTGCCACTGGAGACGACAGTGACATTGCTGTGGTTCAGCCACCACAGTGATGGGAGCCTCATGCTACATATGAACCTACGTAGAGTACGGTAGAGTCTTAAATTAATTCTACAGTTTGTGAGCTGATAGTGCTGAAAGAAGTTGTCCAGAAAGGACTTGGAGATATGTCCCTCTAAAGTGTCGTTCTGCCTTGGAAGCAAGCTGCTGCATCTGTCTTGCTTGTCACACTGAAGTAACCCTCTGTTGAAGACTGAACATCCTGATTCATAAACTGTTTCCAGCCCTGACATCTCTGAAGAGGACTAATGAAATAAAATTTCAAGTTGCTTTTTTTATTGAAATGCAAACCAAGTGTTGGCAGGGAGAGGGGAAAAAAACTGAAAAAAACCCAACCCAATCAAACAAAAAAAACTTCCCAGTCCTTGAAGTATCAATTGACTTTTGATCCAGTCAGCTGTTTCTGCTTTCTGTAAGAACTGATTTTTGTCTTAAAAAAAAATTGACCCTTGAGGTAGATTCAGGTTGATAAAATCCTAAAACATTTGATTCAGTCATATTTTGAGCCTATATGAGTGTGTTACATTTTTATGCAAATATATTGAAAGTTTTGGGGACTAGAATGAGAGTAAGCACTGCATCCGGTGATAGGGAGGTGATAAAAGTTTATCTGGAACTGACATAGCAGCAACATGGACCTTTATTTATTGGGTTATTTGGGATGCTTGTGGCTGAGATTTTATGTACTTTCTTGGTAATTTTATTCCAAATTTGGTATCTAAGTCTCATGTGGCTGAAAAGATATCTGTTCTGATTTTCTTAACAGAGTGAGTAATATATACTGTTATTTTGTAGACAGTAGATGAATTGAGGAGCATTTGGGGTTTTTGGGGAGGGATTGGCATCAGTTTTCAATGGTAATCTCTTTTTCCACATGTCTCAAGCCCCTGAACTTCAGGGCAGGGACTGAGGGAATGAAGTCCCTCCCATGGTAGAAGAAGATCACATTTGAGACCACCTCGAACAACTGGTTGTTTTGAGACCAACTTGAACATACTTAAGCCTGTGGGATCCAACAAGATGTATCCTGCGGTCCTGAGAGAACTGGCTGACGTAGTTGCCAAGCCACTCTTAATCGTATTTCAAAAGTTGTGGCAGTCAGGCAAAGTCCCAGTAACTGGAGAAAGGGAAACATCGTGCCCGTTTTTAAAGAGAGTATAAAGGATGACACTGGGAGCTACCACCCAGTCAGCCTAGTAACTGGAGAAAGGGAAACATCATGCCCATTTTTAAAGAGAGTATAAAGGATGACACTGGGAGCTACCACCCAGTCAGCCTCACTCTCCATGCCCAGGAAGATCATGGAGCAGATCCTCCTGGAAGACATGTTGAAACCTATGGAAGACAGAGAAGTGGTCAGAGACAACCAACATGGCTTCACCAAGGGCAAGTCCTGCCTGACCAACCTAGTGGAGTGACCACATCAGTGGACAAGGGAAGAGCTACTGATGTCATCTATCTGGACTTGTGTAAGGCCTTTGACATCATCCCCCACAACATTCTTGCTGCTAAATAGAAGAGATTTGGGGTTGATGGTTGGAGTATTAGATAGATAAGGAACTGGCTGAATGGCCATGTCCGAAGAATTAATGGGCTCGATGTCCACGTGAAAACCAGTAAAGAGTGGTGTCCCTGGAGAGTCTGTACTGAGACCAGTACTATTTAATATCTTCATTAATGACATAGGGGGATTGAGTGCACCCTCAGCAAGTCTGCAGATGACACCAAGTTGAGTGATGCAGTTGATTTTCTTGAGGGAGAGGATACCATCCAGAGGGACCTTGACAGGCTTGAAGAATGGGCCCATGTGAACCTCATGAAATTCGAGAAGACCAAGTGCAAAGTCCTGCACTTGGGTCAGGGCAGTCCCCGATATCCATACAGACTTGGGGATCGATGGATTGAGAACAGCCATATGGAGAAGGACTTGGCTATACTGTTGGATGCAAAAGGGGACATGAGCCCCACCTATATTGTTCCAGCCCAGAAATCCAGTCATATCCTGGGCTGCATCCAAAGTGTGGCCAGCAGGTCGAGGGAGGTGATTCTCCCCCTTTACTCTGCTCTGATAAGTCCCCACCTGGAGTACTGTATCCAGCTGTAGGGCTCCCAGCACAAGAAAGACAGGGACCTGTTGAAGCGGGTCCAGAGAAGGGCCAAGAAATGGTCAGAGGGATGGAACACCTCTGTGACGAAAGGTTGAGAGAGTTGGGGTCATTTAGCCTGGAGAAAAGAATGCTCTGGGAAAACCTTGTTGCAGCCTTTCAATACTTAAAAGTGGCTTATAGGAAAGATAGAGACTTTTTAGTAGGGCCTGTAGTGACAGGACAAGGGGCAAGTTTTAAACTGAGAGTGTAGGTTATGTCCAATTTAGGACATAAGGAAGAAATTCTTTGTTACGAGGGTGGTGAGAGACTCGAACAAGTTGCCCAGAGAAGCTGTGGATGCCCCCACCTTGAAGTGTTGAAGGTCAGTTTGGATGGATCTAGTGGAAGGTGTTCCTGGCAATGGCAGTGGGGTTGGACTAGATAATCTTCAAGTTCCCTTCCAACGTAAACCATTCCATGATTCTATGATTTAACTGCAACTTTTTTTTAACTATAGCTGAACTACTGACAAGTCGTGTTATTTTAGTACTTAAATGTTGCTGTGGTAGATATGAAAGATATGGTAATAGAGTAACTTTGAGAGAGAATGTAAATTAGAAGACTCAGTAAAATCTGTATATATTATTTTTTAATAGTGGCATGCCTTTTGGCCTATTTTTCTAGTATTTCAGTTGCTGGCATAATATTGAAAAAAATACATTTTTCTTCATTTATTTTTCTCTAGTCAGTTATCGATAATTTTCTCCTTATTTATCTGTTTTGGTAACCATGGTGAGGGAATAACATATGAATTGCCATCGCTGGAGTTGTAAATAAGCCTGTCTCTTTCAAAGGAAAATGTAAATGGCTTACATTGAAAGACCACGCTTAAAAGGTATTTTTTGTGCCTGCATAATAATCTATAAATAAATGCACTCATATAGGTTATACTGTGGGAAAGAAAAGGAGGAAGTAATTAACCCGGTCTTTTAGCTACTTAAAGCAGTGATTCTGTAGTGTCTCCCTCTTTCTTTATCCCTACTACCCTTCAGCATGGAAGGAATTTTTTAAATGAGTAATGCTTTGAAAATGGTGTCTCAGAAAAAAATTATTGTCTCCATGCATCTGTATCATGACAACCCAAATTTACAGATAGCTTGGTATCTGTGCGCATCCTACGACGTACAGATTTCAGGTAAGAAGTTGAACAAATCTACTTTTATTGTGATCTGTTTAGCAATGGAATTGAAGTTATAACTTACCTCGAGAGTGAAGTTTCAATTAGGAACAGTAGCTTGGATTATTTTCTGTAAACTGCAAAGCCTCCTTTCCCTTCCTAATGTCAGCACTGGAAACCAACAAAAATGTACTCACTTTAATAAATATACACATGCATTAAAAAGAAAATGAGAAAGTTATTACTCAAACTTGGAATTAGAATTAACTTTCAAACTCAATTTTAATTATAATATTTCTTTGACTTTTATGTCACTTGTTTGCTTTGTTTATATGTATGCCTGATGTAGTATTTAAATAATAATTAAAAAAATAAAAGAAGGGAAAATTACTTTGTACTACTCGGAAATCTAGCCTAGTTGTTCTTTGCATAAAGTGTATTGATAAAGAAGTGTGTTCATTATTCATGTTCGAGTAAGACTCAGTGATTTCTAAAATTGAGTAACCATGGAAACACAACTGGGTAACATAAGGAAGAAAGTGCAGGGGTAAATTCACAGTTAGTCTTTTAATCAAAAGTTATTATGTGGATTCTATTTTTACAGTATAACTGATCTCAATTTTTTAACTAATCTCTTACCAGTTTAAGTATGTGCAGGTATATTATACATATATATATATATATATAAAATACATGCACATATAATACCTATATATGAAACATACTTAGTTGAAATAAATGTTTTATTTACTTTTATTACAGCCTTTTTTCTGATTTTTTAAAAAATTCAGTAAATTGTAGCCAGAGAACTTACCAGCTTCTCCCCCTTCATTTTTCAGTTTCATAGAACTGTTTTTCTAAATGAGAGTTTGAGAACTCTTCCTGAGTTATAAATAAATCTTAAAAGGCAAATTTGTAAAGCATTATGTAATAGAATACTCTAGTAGTTAGAGCGTTAGGAGGATTGCAGATGGATTATTGGACAAAACTGTAATAGAAAAGTTACAAATGTAAGGTACAGTCGGGTTTTTGTTACTGTATAAAGCATATGTTGTTTTTAATGTGATAAATTGCAGAACTCGCAGGGTTTTGCGTAGCACTTGGCACACATTCCAGTGTCTGTCTTTTATATTGCTTGTGATTGTGCACTGAAATTATGTATTTGCTTTTTTAGCAAGTATGCCCCATGTATTTCTGGACTACACTATTCATATTATGACCTGCTGGGTGATGTTTTCTCTTCTATATGTCATTGTGAACCTCAGTCTGCTATCTTTTCTTAACATTTTTAATCCACATGAGGGTATACCTCCTTTTATGTCAGAAAAAGTGTTGAGTTCTGTGAGGTTAATAGAAGCCATTTTTTTAAAGTATTCTTGCTTTCTCTCACTATCTAAAAAAACCCCTAACATCAAATATGTTAAGCAATAAGGGAAAAGAGAAAAAAATTGCGCTTCTGTACTTCAAACTTTTGAAATTTGTAGTTTGACTTTCTTTAAGATAAAGGTGTTTGTCCTTGTGTCTAAGTTCAGCATTTGTTGGGAAGGAGATCTTTCTTCCTGAATCTTCCCCCCCCCACCCCCCCCATTTCCCGCACTTGTCTTCTCCTGTCATGTAGAGGAACTGACATAGGAGGCTAAGTCCCAAAAATGTATTCTCTTGGTTCTGGTGCAACCTCTAAAATGCATCAAATGTCAAGCTATGCCCACTGTGAGCAATTCATGAAGAAATTGCCTCAACATTTTCATCACAGTTGGGCTTTTATTATGAAAGTAGCTGGCATAGAAAGATACCTTTAGAAGTGTGAAAACAAGCAACACAATGAAGTAAAAATGATAAAATTGAGCACAGCGCTGGCATAGTACAGCTGCTGTCCCTGGCAGTAACTGCTGCCTTCAACAATAGTCTACGACTGCCAGGAAAACCCCACTCACTACGGGGAAGTAATTTCTGTTGGTTAACTTTCATTTTAATATCAAAGAAGAGTTCAAGCCAGAATCCCATGTGTGAAAAACTCTGACAGTTTCTGTGTGTCCATATAATAGTCTTATGAAGCCCCTTTATTTTGAAGATTTACCTACAGGAACACTTTATCCCATCTGGCTCCATAAGTAATTTTCTCTGTATTCTGAATGAATGTTGGTGAAGAGTTTTCCAATCAAAAGAATATAATCAGAAGGAAAGGAAAGGGTTAAGTAGGCATGCGAATCATTTGTACTGTTGAAGGTGAAATTAGCTTCTTCCTTCCCTGAAGTTTGTTTGGTAGGGGAGACACCTCACTTTCAGTGGAACAGTATGTATCATGGCAATAAAAAAAGCACAGGTACTGTCTTAGTTGCCCATAATTTTCTTAGTAAGGGTTTATACACTTACACTTTCCACCGCCTTCATCTCACTGAAGGATGAATTTAAGTCCATCAGATGTTTTGTATCCTTGTAGTATTCTGAAGTTTTGCAACTCAGAGTCAGCAGACTCAGTAGCTCTTTGCTTATTACTTACAAGCTGGCTCATGTGCTTTATAGTGTACAGGGGAGGCATGTACGCTGCTAAAGTCTAGATCTAACCTGCCTGCTGACTTAAAACAAGTAAATGTCCTCATTTGGACTTGGTAGTCACTATGGACCTGATTATCCATTGCCTGCCACCTCTCACAGTCATTTATAGCTATGTGAGAAGGTATATAATAGTTCCATGATTTAAAGTCATTTCATCCCTGGCATGCTTATGTGACAAAGACTACAAAGAATATGAGGCAATAGAGTATCAAGCAATTGATATTTCTGATACCAGACCTTCAGTGTTGCAGGAAATCCAAAGTTAAAATTGATGACTGTCAAACATTAGAAGGAGCTAGAAACTTTCTTATTTTAGTCTTCTAATGAGCTTGCAGAGGTGGTGACCAAAAAACACTCATACTATCCTGAAATTAAGGTTTAATCTGGAGGATCATTTTGTCGCATGAAGGCGTCAGGACACTTCCTACTGGAATGATTACACCAAGGAATAAATTGCCATATCATTACAACTCTACAAATAAGACATCTTTAAGACACCTTAGCTATATGGAGCTTGATCTTAGACCTGGATATATGAAAGAAGACACTAATTTAGGTACCTTCACTTTTTTTCTTAGCCTGATCTAGAAACTTTTTTACTGTGTTTTTTTTCTTCAGCCAGACTAATTTACCCAAATGTGTTCCTCCTTCCAAGCAGTTGTCAATACAGAAACACCCAAGAATTGAATCTCTGTTAATTTCTGCAGCTTTATAAGTATTAGTATTTTCTAAATTTTAATTATTTGTATTCATTTTTTGAAATCTTTCTTACTTACATTTTAAGATTTTTTTTTTTCCCCTATATTACCATCTTACAACTACTGTGACTCATAGTTTGGGAAAATATCTGCTATTATGGTTTTTCCACTTTCCCTCTTTTTTAAATATGTCTCCTGAAAACATAATGAAAAGATGCCATCATATATATGCCATCATCATATAGTGTTTCTTATACTTACATTAACCACTACTTCACATTACCTGCTAAAGTCAATGAAAAGCATTCTAGCTTCCTGTCTTAATGGGGTTTGTTCAAAATACGACGCTGTTACGGTCCAAAGAGAATGTACCACATATAGAGACACAAGAACTTGGTCTGATTGGTATCTTCACAAATGTTTCTATCAAAACAAAATGCAAGAAATAGTTATTAGTCCAGTTACAAGAATACGTTTATTATCTTATGAATAACACCCTTAAAATGGTTGTAGAAATGGTTTTAGAACAAGCCCACCCTGGTGTCTTTTCTCTGGTGCTGTGCTTACCCTTCCAGGCTCCTTTTGGGTCCTCAGGTTGGTGGCTGATGGCTTCTCCCAGCCCGCAGTGGGTACAGTTGCACAATCACCATCCTGAGGTCTTTGCAGGGCAGGATGTGATGTTCATGGGGGGAATCCCCTCCTCCTCAGTCTTGGGACCTGCTTGGGTTTATTTTTATGTGTTTCCTTGCCTCGGGCTGCTGCCTTCTGTCTGCTCTCAGCTCAGGGCACAGTTTGTGGCCCTTTACTACGAATGGCAGAAATTGTCGTTACTGGGCTACAACTTATTTTTAAAAGCGGTTTTGGACAGAGTCAGCCACATTGATTTTGGTGAGGATAGAACTACATCTTCAAACAAAACCCACTGGTTCAGAGAACCAGGTTTATATTTCCAAGACGTTTTGGATTTTTTGTTCCAGATTGTGTCAAGGTCTGTCTCACCGTTCTCTCCAAATACGAGCTCTTTACCCTGGAATTACTTTCACTTTATGGCAGCAGCTTATTTACTGCAGAACCTGGGTGCAAGAGCTGCCTGTAAGCACTACCTGCAGCATAATAAACGTGAAACAGAAGGTGGGAACTGCAAGGAATACTGAAATCCTTCCAAAAGGCAAGTGAGAACAGAGGTGTGTGGGTGGCGGACAGGACATGGATTTTGGCATGCGAAAGGGAGGAACTGAGGTCAGTGGTACAGGTATAGGATGAAAGAGGGGGCATAGCAATTCAGTGCTCCTGAAACAATGAAGGGAAGGAGTATTTGGGGATGGGTGAGGCGCAGGCCATTGTTACTGAATCAGGATTTGATGCCTGCACTCCTGTGTGTGCGTAGGGAATCTGCAATAGAGCTGACTAGCAGAAGTTCTCATGCTGTTTCCAGATGTGTGGAAAACGCAAAACAGCTTGCCTGCCTCTTGATGCCCCATGAGCTGCCTTCTCTATGTAAGATCCACAGTTGCTTTTTTTTTTTTTTTATTGCTTAATCATATGATAGCTCTGGTTAATAGCCCTAATACAGGATGGCAAAGAGTCAGGACAGTAATAGGAAATGCATGGCATTTCTCTGATCTTAAGGGTGAACAGTGGGTCAGTGGAGTCTCCTGTGGAGCAGACAGAGATATGTGCATATTACAATGCATTAAAATTTTATTTTTCAACCTTAAGTTATTGTACATACATAGTGGTAGAGAAGATGAACAGAACTAAAAAGTCAGGAGGCAGACTAACCCTTCTCTTAGAACAATTTTCTCTTCTGTAAAGGAAAAGTGTCATCAGTTGGGGGTCAGTCTTTTGGAGAGTAGGGGGCAATATGTGACTTTTTTGGTGGTTCTTGAAATAGCAATATTATTTTCCTTAAGCATAGTTTTCAGAAATAGCTTTCCAGGTTCAGAAAAAGTTATTCTCATTAACCCTTAAGACTCTTATTGTGACTTGCATTATTACTGTATCTCAAGAGACAAGAGGATATGCTATCTTAAAAAAGTATTTGGTTGTAACATTGTGCAAAGAAGAAACTGGTATGTAAAAAATGTATCCTTAATGCACTGATGGCTTGAAGCTGGTTTTCAAGCCAAAGTGCATATCTGCATTGAACCATGCTGTTTTCCCCAGTTTTCCAATGCTTTTGTAGCCCTTACATCTTGTTTGTAAAGAGGTAGCTTTGGTTTGAAGTTTTGTTTCAAAGTGGGAATAATACTGAAATCTCAGAAATTTTCAAAATTGGAAAATCTTTTCCTAAGTTAGCTTTAGTTCTGCACTGGGCAATACCAGTGCTTCCCTCAGTCTGAGTTTCCAAGGGTAAATTAATCTGGAGAAACGTTCTTCTGTAAGTATTCTGTTGTGCTTTCTGCAGACAGACAGAAATGGTATTTTACCAGTTAGACTCTGTGCAGCTTCCTGCCCGCCCCCCCCCGCCTTTTTTTTTTTCCAATCATGAGAGCTAGGAAGACTTAACCAGAATCCCAGACTGGGTTTGAGAGAGAGGTGTAGCATATCTCAATCCATCCTTACCCTTCAAAACATGAGAGTAGCAGCTTTTGTTTGCGGCGCTGCACTGCAGTACCAGCTCCTTTGCAAGCAACAGCTGATCGCTGCACCCTGCTCAGTGCGTGGTGGCAGTGGAAAAACCTCTGTGTTTGAGTAGCTGTAAACGTGTGTCAGCCTCTTATGCCAGTTTCCAGTTCTAAGGGCAATAGATGGGGCTTTAGTGCTCATTTATTAGTAAGTGCTTATTTATGGAGAAGTAGTAAGAATCAATGATCCATCAAATGTAGGACCTGAGTTTCCTAGAAAACTGTGTGTTCATTTACTCACTGCTTCTTCGTACTGATAGGTTTTTCTGAGTTGATATATTTCTGTGTATTAACTGCTTTATGGCTCCCCATGGTGGAACAATTTTTTGCTTCTTAACTTGTGAAATGCCTGAACTGTTAATTCCAGAGCTGTTTCATTCAGTGGTTACAGACTGCATCATTTATAATAATTTTGAAATGCTTAACATAGAAACCTTTGAACTCTCCTCTTCTTCAATTTAGCAAGTAAACAAGTTTGCTATTGGAGGCAGGGTTTGAAGGTGACTGCCAAAGATCAGTGTCAACGAACTGTTCTTAAGCAATTAATTCTACTGTTGATTGAGTTAACTTTTGTTTTGTCATGAATATGAGCTGGGGTGTTTGGAATCCGTTTGGCTTATGCATAGTAAAACTGGCAGAACGTATATGCATTTATTTTTGATACTGCCAAGCTTCAGTTATCCAGCTCTAAATGAATATTCTCAGCAAGTCTTTTACTCCAAAAGAGGTGGATTGTATTATGCTGTTTGCATTTCCAGCGGCACAGTTGAGGGCACATCATGAAAACAGAACTTTCTTCTGTAAGTGGTGTTGTTAGTGCCAATCTTCAGAAAATATTTGGAAAAGTGGCGAAGAAGGATGGTATTATAGATGATGAAAAGGGTTGGGATTTGAAACAGTTTCATCCTGCCACATTCATTGTGTGAGACTGTGAACAAGTCACATTGTCTCTGTCAATCCATTTGTAAAGCAATACAAACTATAGTTACCCTGTAGAGTTTTAGTAAAGATAAACAAATTATATTTTAACGGTGTTTTGGGAGATTTGAACCAAAGATACTATCATTTACTTCAAGTGTTGAATAAGATTTAGGGTGGAGGAATATTTATTGCAGTATATTGCACTCACTGGGAAGACAGAATTTTTGGGGTATTTATATGCTTTCGTTTGGTATTTGATCTACTTATCTGTTCTCCATCCTTGCGCTGTGCAGTTCAAAAATCTTTTACCATAACCTTTTATTCAGATAAATTTCTTTCTCCAGTTGCTACACTTCCACTTTTTCCTGATGACCTTCCTGGATCAACATTCCCTTTCTTAGAGATGATGTGGTTGACAGTTGTTCCTCATAAATTATCTCCTTCTGTCCCTATCCTCTCTTCTATCCCTCCAAGCTGTACAGTTATGAAAGAAACTACAAAAGGCTGTACAAAACAGTATGGATTTTTTTTTCTTTTTAAAATTTGTTTTTCCTTAATAGGAAAAACTTATCTACTAAACAGATATTTTTTTCAGAAATTCTATGCTGACCAGTTTACATCTATGTACTTTTAAATACTTATTTGAAAATCTGAAGGTAATATAAAGTTCTTTAAAAATCTACTTTGGAGGTTGTTTTCACATCTAATTGTGGATTTGGTGATTGTCGTGGTTTAGCCCCAGCCGGCAACTAAGCCCCACGCAGCCGCTCACTCACTCCCGCACGGTGGGATGGGG